>NC_082695.1:54882471-55182471 GCF_949987515.2 Delphinus delphis
TATAAAAATTTCAACCAGCCAGTTTTATTCAGAAGTTGAACTTTTCTGTAGCTAATTTAAAGGAATCACTGATCTCAATGAATTACTAAAGTGTTAGTACAGCTATTGTTAAAATGGGTAAAATGTCTTCAAACTACTGAACTTGCTGCTTGAGCTTAATTCTAAGCTCTTTTAAAATGTTCTTTCTTCCCTCTATGTTGAAACTTGAACGGAGGTGGGTGGAGAAAGACATGCCAGGAATTAAGATAGTGATTTTGCAAATTCCTTTAAGAATTGTGGTTTGGTTCTTCAGAAAAATCAGCACAAATGAGGTAAGTTCTTTAATATAAAAGTTATATGGCTGCAATTTGCATTCCATTAATCTGGTCTTTAAAAGTTGCCTTTCTCCCCTCTTTAGTCTGGTCTTTAAAGGTTGCCTTTCTCCCCTCTTTCCAAACTGTCATATCACACTATCATGTTAGAAAAATGTTATTTCTTGCTAAGCATTACAGAACTTTAGAACTAGAAGGGGAATTACAGCTACTCTAGTCAAACACTCTCATTTTCCAAATTTGAAATTTGGAGGCCAGAGAGTTTACATGGACTGCAAGGACCTGGCTCACATAATGGCAGTGCCAGTTCTAACCAGGGCTTATATCTGGAAGTGCTCTCAGGGGTCATAAAAGTATCATTAATGAGTCCAGTGGGAAGGATGTGAAACAGTAGGGCATGTTGGAGCCAAGAGAAAGTACAAGACCATATGCATGAGTTGACCAGTGAGCAAACACATTACAGGTGTAAGAAGTTGTGTATCCAACTTCAAGCCCTGTGATCATTCCATATACTATATTGTGATATACCGTATTGACTCTCTACTTTAGCTCCTTTGATATTTATGTTGAAAATAAATTAGATGTTCTACTTTAAACCATTGTCAAGTTGTTCATTTGTATATCCTTTTGTGTCAACTCATTTAGGCTCAGAGAAAATACAGATCTATATCTTGGACTAAAGTGAATAAACATTTTCCTTTGGTTTTGGGACTTACTTTATTCTAACAATGTTTTTTAAAAAAAATATTATATACTTTACTATTATTTAAAGGTATATGATAATTGAAATTGAGTTAGTTCTATATGTTACTCAACAGGAGAGTATTTTGTTTTAAATATTGTTTTTCAAAATGTTCCCAAATTTAAAGTGTTTTCTTTTTCTCCTCTAAGACTTCCCTCCCTGTCATTTCTGGCTATATATCCATAACTTGACTGTGAGCAAACAATTTTTATTGCTTCCCATTAGCTGATCTCTGCTTCAGTCTGATCAATCCCTTTATTGCACCATCTCCCATAGGTTTATTATCAACCTTAAGCCATACTTTGCACCATCCCAAGAACTTAGAAAACTACCTTGGCTGTCACCTTCTTTAGGAGGCTCATGCCATCACCCATTCCTTGTGAAACCTGCACTGCTTTCTGGGTGGCTCTGTCCCCTGCCAGCTTCCCCTAGATGGCCTTCACCCCCATTTATACCATAACATTTAGCACTCCTATGGTTTTTTGTTTGTAGAATTCTTGAGGATAGGAAACATACTTTCTCCCCTCTGTGTATTTTCCAAATGGTCTAGTCTATTTTATGGTACTTGATCAAACTTCAACAGAGAAAACTAATCAATTTTTAAAATAAAAAATCTTAGGGCTCAAAGAGATTCTGACAAGAAACACAAACAATCTCATTCTTTTGATAGTTTGAAAAGCAGTGAAGGCCTGGTAGGCAGGATAATTGGCTGAAGTGGATGCTATTGAGTACACACTTGGTATTAGAATCCAGTCTCCCGAGTACTAAGCCAACACTTATTTCACTATCTCCTATCTCGCTCACAATACCCAGAGATCATTAAGAACAGAAGAAAGAGTAACTTGCCTTGAAGAGTTGATGCACATTCTTGTCTGGATACAAGACACCCGGGCTGGGCATCCAGAATGTCAGCTCTTAGCTCCTTCAAAACAAAACCACCTGAAATAAAGCAACAGGCAGCGAGGAAAGCTGTCAAGTCCCCATTTGCAGTTTCTAGTAAAGATCACAGGAAAAATAGACTCCAGCTTCAATTTGTCTTTATTTCAACTCCTCAAGGGCTCAGCACTAGCCGACTGCTGGAATTCTGCACAAGCATGTTGACCAGCTTTATGCTTGCTTCTCCTCCTGCCTGTTACACAATTAGTCCCTTGTTAACCACAAACCTGTAGTATCTTTCCCCTCAGGCTCTGCTCCTCTCTGTGTAGCTTTTAACCCCTTCTGTACATACTGTTTAAAACACTATTAAGGTGCCCCCATGGATGCCTGAGCGAAACCTTGGTGCCTCGTTGGTTTCCAAAGTAATTAGTTTACAGGTACATCTCATCTAACTGCAAAATCAGGAATAGATCAAACTCCCCCATCTGTGAAAGATGGTAGGAATGCAAATGCTACTCTTCCAGGTAACATAGCAAAACAGAGAGCATCAGAAGCAAGATACCCAGAGTTTCAGTCAAAGGAAAGATTGGAAAACCATTGCTTTTTTTTAAGCCCCAGAAAGAAAATTACCTGGGAAGCCAAAAGGAGAAGGATGAGTCAAACAAAAGCATCTTGGTGTTATCCTGAAGGTTTTTTCATAGCTGCTCATGTTTTAGTGAACGCCCCAAACTTGGAAAGCATGTGTGTGTTCAGGAGGAATCAGTGAGATTGTTAACTGAGGAAGTGAAGGGAACCCAGTGTAGGGAGGACAGGCACTTCTAGGAGTGCCAATAGGTCATCAAACCATGTGTCTTCTCACAGGCAGAATTGACTTAAAAATCAGAACCTAATTAGTAATTGCCCTCTTTTTTCAGATCTTTCAAAAAATAAAATACCACTAGGAAATGCTCCCAATTTCAGATTCCATGATCTGAAAATCTTCACTTGCAAGAAGTACATAGCTTTCCATATTCATTATTAAAGAAGAAAAATAAAGATTCCAACTGTAATAAGCAAAATAACCAGGTATAAAATAAAATTAAAAAGCACAAGAAATTGTAAGAAAAAACCTGGTTATTTCAAATAAGAAAAACTTGCAAATATAATTTCAGAGTCATGCAGCAATTATAATCAGAGGAAATGGGAAAGAGAAGTGCTAGATGCAAAAGTCTCATCAGTTTTCACAAAGGAGAAAAATATAGATTGTGAAAATTTTATCTCAAGGACTTGGCATTGTTAACTAGTAAAATTGTCTAATTAATTATTCAGTAATTGATTTGTCCCTATTCAAAATATCAAGAAATGAAAAGTGGAAACAGTGTGTTGTGTGTTTTCACCAAAAAAACCTCATGTTAAAGTAATCTTTTTATTGTTGTTTTTGGTGGGGTTTTTTTGATACTGTTGCTAGACTGCAAAATCTGGATGTTTCAGTAACAACATTGCTGGATTTCATCAAAGTTTTTCTCATGAAATAATTTTTTAGGCACCGGGGGAAAATGTGTAGAACATTTGAATAAAGTCAATGCCAATTGAACTTTGTTTCTTAAAGGATGAATGTCAATCCAGAGAGAGATCTTAGAGCTGTGTTGCTTCTTTCCAAACATAGGTGTCAGATGCCTGCTATGTGCTAGAATTTGAGGAAACAGCAATGAGCAAGATCCAGACAGGCAAAGACAGGCCCTCCCTTGTCTTCATGGAGATTATATAAGTTTGACTTATTAAAAAGTGGGTTGAGAAATAGAAGGTTATGATTTAATCCTTAGATCTTACAAAGTCAGATGAATAAATCATCACATCAGAGACTTCAGGTTAAAAAGGTTAGGCCAAAATGATGCATCGTACCTGAAAGCAAAATAGTTCATAAGGATAAACGTAAATTTGAAAATCTATTTAAAACCAAACTTAGGGATGTCTCTTGAGGCCTTGAAGTTTCGGGAGACTGTAAGATTAGAGGAGGTTAGAATGTGATTTAACTTTTAAAATAGTTAATCAAGTCTTAAATTGTATAAATAAAGGTAAAGTTTAGTGTCCAAAATAAGGGAAAATTAACTACACTGATTAGATCAACTTGGAAGTTTTCATTTTGCTTGGGACACCACAGTTTTAAAGAAAAATTATGTAAGAACCTAATAATGTGAAACATTAGGCAAGTAAATAAAAAAGAGTGGTACATGTTTACCAAAAGAGTAAATGTTTAAATAGGACAAAACTAGCATTAAGTGATGAAGATTACAAAGATACAAATTCTGTGCTGTTGTATTTACCTACAACATAAAATAAGAAGAGAGGGTTGATGTTTAATGTGGTAGATACTAAAAGTGACCAAGCACACTCTGAATGGCAACCTGTCAGGAATGTTTTAGAAATGACCTCTTAATTAGAAATGATTTTGGCCTAAGTAATATCTCTATGATTCCTTCTGATCTTCTAGATCTAAATCTGTGAGACTATGTAATAGAAATATTTTCTTCTGCACATTTGGCTTTAGATGAATGTTTCCTCCTGAATCACCATTCTATAACCACAAGAGATGGACAGTTATTAAGTGGGAATGGTTTCTCCAATTTCTCTTGCTTTGATCTATGGATGTTATCATCTTAGAATCCAAATCCAAAAATAAGTGAACTTAGCATCTCAATCAAGCCACATTTTACCTTGTTTATTGTACTTTGCTCAAACAAAATATTAACATTCCTCCTATTATGAATGTAAGGAACGGCACCAAGAAACTGGGAAGAGCTTAAACAAGCTTTATTTGGGGACGCTCCCAGGCGAGGTTCACTGGTCCGAGAGAAAGGGACCAGAGAAGTCGTGCCCGGGTGAGGGCTTGGGCAGAATTTATAGGGGAAGAAGGGAAAGGGGTGTGGCGAATCCGGGAGGGCGCAAGGTATTCCTTATTTGGTGGTCTTTTTGGGTATCGTGGCAATATCTGGTGCCGGTCGCATCAGTCTTGGGACCGTTAGTCCCGCCCCTCGAAAGGCGGGAAGGCTGGGCCGGTTGGAAAGTCCCCAGGTCAGTTTCTGGAACTGGGTGGTCCGGAAAGTTTCGGTCTGATGCAACCTGTGAGTCTGATTGCTTTCCCCTGCCTCGGGCCAGTTGGCCTTACAATGACTATCGACACTGCTTTTATCTCCAATTTTTTCTAAACACAATTCAGATCATTTCATTCTATCCACATTTTAGATTTTGGGTCAATTAAGCTTCCAGTTTCTTTTAGTCTTTATGTTAAACTCAGAATCATTCCAAATTTGCCATGGTTTATGATATTTTAGGGTAGTTCCAGGGATATGATGCTAATTCTCTGGTTTGCTGGTATCCAATTTCAGAATTCTCTGGAGTGCTTTCTCCAGAGACTGACTTTCTGTCTCCTTCAGGAGAGAATAGTAGAGGCTGTCTTCTGCCTGTGTTGGGTGGAGGGATCCTTCCAGCTTCTCTCTACCCACTATTCTAGAAGTACTTGTTATCTAACCCTGTGTTTTTCCAGACTTTGAGGTACAAATATGCTTGCTTTTTCTTAAATTATTCCCTCAGCAGAATTGCAGGAGATGATTTTCCCCTGTTCTACTTAGTTACCACTGGTCCATCTGTTACTCATTTTCCAACATTTTGTTGACATCATTAGTCTGGAGTCATTTCCTATCTTGTTCTTCTTGTCCTCTTGAATTTATATCTTTATTTTATTATGTTGTGTTTTCAGAAGGAAACATACAGTATAAGTGTTGATCTGACAGGTTTAACCAGAAGTCTCATCTTTATTTATTTATTTATTTTTCATTTCAAACACTTGAAGCTTTGTTGCTGTTTTTTATTAATATTAAAACCAAGGAAATGACAGGCAAATGAATCCGAATTCCAATAGTATATATCTCTGTCCAGGGGAAATTATACATGGTAATAATTCTTTTTTTCTATTCTTTAATATTTCCTAGATATTACAACTGTACTATTTTTATAAGAACATCTAATTAAAATAACCAAAATAATTTTTATTCAATATTTTCCATTACTGTGTAGTTTTAAAATAATTTAAATAAAATAATTAACACAACAAAATTAATTGCCTTAGTTTTTATATTAAAAAAATTCAGAGTGCATATTTGAATTAAAAGAGTTGAGAAGAATGGTTATAAAATAAAACAATGTATTATGGAGTGAAAGTTTACTGGGAATAGTACTTAAAAAATACAAATCAGAGTGATTGATTGAAATTTAGGACTTGCACGTTGTGAAGGTCACCATACTTCTTTTAAAGGTATTTGTTAAGAGTTTTAGATCCAGGACATTGCCTCCAAGAGCGTGGGGTTATGAAGTTAAGGCCTGGCAAGCTAGGCTCAAATGATTTAGGCTTTAAACAGTTAACCTTCTCATTCTTCCAGAATTTGTTGGAAGGGTCTCCCTTGGGGGATTGTGAGTACCAAGCTCTACTCTTGCTTACAGGTTCTCCATGAAAATCCCTGGATTTTTTCTGGGTGGGGACTGGAGGTTGTGGAATCCCAGAGGAGGATTATTGTTAACATTGTTATTTAAAAACAGAGTAAACAAATAACAAGGAATTCACCGTAGGGAATGTACTGCCTTGAGCTTTGAGATAGGGGGGATTCAAATGGGATTTTCTAAATTATATTGCTCATATTTCTAATGGAACAGATGTGGATTTAAAAAAAAATAAAATGAAATGAGTTGCTGAATGGTATTCTCCAAAGCAGCTCCCACCATACCAGCCAAAATTGAGTAGACTAAATTTATAGGATACATTTTGGTGACATTTTTACAACTTATGCCAGTTCAAGTCCATTTCATCTGATTTGATTCCATCTATTCCACTTCACTTTATCTCATGACAGGTCACTTAGATTTCCCTGAGCCTAAGTCATTAACCTTTTGGATACACATTTTTAGTATTTATTAGTGATATTTAATATATTTAAATTGGTGACTTGAATTTCTGTAACTAAACTCATGTCCTTTTATGTATGTACAGTTATGTCTTATACAGACTTAAGCTTTTCCTCCTCTGGACTTCCTCAGAGATGAATGATATTTAATTAAGTAGTTTAAAAAAGATGTTTGTAGGGCTTCCCTGGTGGCGCAGTGGTTGAGAGTCCGCCTGCCGATGCAGGGGACACGGGTTCGTGCCCCGGTCCGGGAAGATCACACATGCCGCGGAGCGGCTGGACCCATGAGCCATGGCCGCTGAGCCTGCGCGTCCGGAGCCTGTGCTCTGCAACGGGAGAGGCCACAACAGTGAGGGGTCCGCGTATGGCAAAAAAAAAAGATATTTGTAGATTTTGTGTTGCTGTTTATAAAACAAATTCATACTCATGGTAAAAAAAAATAAATTGGAAAATGCAGTAAAGTACATGAAAATAAAGCTGTCTATAATCTTACAACTTTCAAAAATCCAATTGTTGCAGGAAAGAAAGTGGAGCCAGAGAGGATGGTCCTATCCCAGGGTCCGAGACCCTGGTTAAGCTGCCAAGTGTGGGTTCTTAGCTTCTAGCAGGAAGAATTCAAGAGCGAGCCATAGTAAAGTGAAAGAAAGTTTATTCAGGGAGATATACACACTCCACAGACAGAGTGTGGTCTATCTTGAAAGGTGACAGGTCATGGGAGAAACACACCCCACAGACAGAGTGTGGGCCATCTTGGAAGGCTAGAGGCACCAGGGTACGGGGTTGTCAGTTTTTATGGGCTGGGTAATTTCATAGGTTAATGATTGGGAGGATTATTCCAACTATTTTAGGGAAGGGGTGGGGATTTCCAGGATTTGGGTCACGACCCTCTTTTTTGGCCTTTTATGGTCAGCCTTGGAACTGTCATGGTGCCTGTGGGTGTGTCATTTAGCTTGCTGATGTGTTACAACCAGCATATACTGAGGCTCAAGATCTAGTGGAAGTTAATTATCCATCATTTTGGACCTATTTGGTTCTAACCAGTTTATGCTGTGTCCTCAATGGCTGTCATTCTTTTAAACATTGTGCTCTGCCCCCTTCCTGTCTCACAAAGATACTATACTATAACATTGTAATCCTACGGGCTTTTTTTCTCATAAACAGACAACTTATTATTGCTGTTGCTTTATAAATTTGGGCTCACAATCTATGCAATTTTGCATCCTGTTTTTTTGAAAATATATATATTACTCTTTACAAAAATGATTTCCATTATATTTGGAAGGAACATTTTCCTTAGCTCACACTTGGACAGCACTATTTTTAATGTATAGATGGTTCTTATTTTATTTTTTAAATCACCTCATTTCTGAGCATTTGAATTGTTTCTGGCTATCACTCTGTGTGTGTGTGTGTGTGTGTGTGTGTGTGTGTTTGTGTATGAGTATATATGCATATATTGTAGGGAAGGAAAAATAATTTTCCCTCTACCCTTCCAGGTTCTTGGCTGAGATTGTGTAATAATAATTTTAAAAAATTAATAGGAGAAAAACAAACAGAAGTTTAATAACATGTATGCTTCCTGCATGCAAGAGAGATATCTGAGAAAAACTGATTAACTCCATGAAATGGCCCAATCCGCCACCTTAATTAAATACCACCTTCATCTGAAGACAAGAGAAGGTGTTGGGGGTGGGGGAAGCCCAGGTACGGGAGGTTGTTAAGCAAAGGACAATCAACAAGGGAATGGTTGTTATGCAGATTTAAGTCTATGTCATCTCCATTACTAAATTTCTAGAGATTTCATCATCCTCCTTTTCCTGATACAAAGAGAAAGATACTCTTACAAGAGAGATTTCTTTTTATAAATGTAAATGTCTCTTATAAAAGGGTAAATTCTAAGTTTTTAGAGCTTTTCCTATATAAGCTCTTTCTTAAAAAATTATCAGCTCAAAATAACACTTATGCCAAATAATCTTCGGCATATTTTGAGGTGGCAAATTCTGCTCCCTTCATACACACACACACACACACACACACACACACACACACACACACACACATTATATATGTGAGCGCGAGAGAGAACCAATACAGAGAGACAGAGACAGAAACAGACATAGGCAGAGAGAGATAGAGATCTCAAATAAGATATTGTGAAATAAACAAAGATCAACAGAATGAATAAAGAAAAGGCTATTCATTCAGAGCTTGTTACAGCAAAGGAATCAACCACCATCACTTGTGTTTTGATGGAGACTCAAAGGCAGGCAGAGGAGTGGGGAAGCTTTAGAATGAAAAAAAGGAAAGAGTTCAGGTATTGGCCTGATTAGAGACTACTGGCATGAGGAAGCTATAAATGAGCCAACTAGAAGAGGGCCATCCTATGCTATTGGTTCAGGACACATTTTTGGATTTCTCTAGCTGGTCCTAAATTGGAAGTGGGGGAAAAAATTAGAAAGCTGTCAATTATCAGTCAAGTCCTGCCTGACATTTTGGGCCAGTTGTTACAGAAATTATTGTTTATTTCTGGATTGTTACTAGAGATAGCAGTCTGAGTTCCCAAATTTCTGACTAATGGCTGTCTTCTCGGCTGGTAATTGTAGATAAGGTGTTAGTTTTCTGGCTACAGTGCTACAGATTGTGGATCAGAGTTTTATTTTTATATATGATCTGGCCATTGTTTGTATATTTGGTCTCTCAATATACACACTCCTTTAAAATACTTCAAATACACATAGGACATTTATACAAATTGATTATATCCTAGATGACCATAACAATTTCAGTAACTTCTAATTGATATTGTACAGACCTAATCACATGAACAAAATGCGGTAAATTAGAAATCAACATAAAAATCAGCATAAAAATAGCAAAGAAGAAAAGGAGAGGAAAGAAGAGGAAGAGGAGAAGGAGATTGTTGGAAAAGAAAAGAAAGGAAAGAGGGAAGGGAAGGGAGTGGAAGGGAAGGAAACTAGTATCCACATTAACCACAAAAACTTCACAACTTTGGAAACTAATTAACACTTATAAATATGACAAAATACAAATGGAAATTTCAGTTATTTAGATACAATGGAAGTTCCACATATCAACATTCATGGAATCCAGATAAAGTAGTGTTTAGAGGGAATTTTATGACCTTTAATGTACATATTAAGCAAAGCTTTAGTGAAAATCTGTGTAGGTTATTTTTTTCAAAATTATTTGGCTATTTTAACATGTTCAGATATATTTCAAGAATAGTTTTTACTTCGACTTTGTAGAAGTATTGAATAATGTTTATCCAGATTCCCCATTTTTTATTTTATTTATTTATTTATTTATTTAGGTTGTGTTGGGTCTTCATTGCTGTGCGCGGGCTTTCTCTAGTTGTGGTGAGTGGGGGCTACTCTTTGTTGTGTTGTGCAGGCTTCTCATTGCAGTGAATTCTCTTGTTTCAGAGCATGGGCTCTAGGCTCATAGGCTTCAGTAGTTGTGGATCACAGGCTTAGTTGCTCAGTGGCACGTGGGATCTTCCCAGACAAGGGATTGAACCCATTTCTCCTGCATTGGCAGGCGGATTCTTAACCACTGCTCCACCAGGGAAGTCCCCATTTAAAAAAAAAATTATTTTGCCACATTTGCTCTTTCTCCTTATGTGTATATATTTACTTGTTCTACAGCATTTCAGAGAAAGTTGTGTACAGTATGTCATTTAAACTTAAATTCTCCATAGTATATTTTCTATAAACAAAGAACTAACTCTAGTACAGTTAATAAATCCAGGAATTTTAATATCGATAAAAGAATACTATCTAATCAATAGCCCATATTCAAATTTCACCAATAGTATCAGTGTTCTTTATGCTAACCTTATTTCCAGGATCCGACTCAGAATTTAGTAACCATGACAGGACTCACTAGGCCTTTTAATCTGGAACTGCTTTGCAACACTTTTTTGTCTTTCATGAAATAGTTTGAAAAATACAAACAGCCTATTTAGTTTGTAGCTTGTACCTTACTTGGGTTTCCTCACAATTAGATTCCGGTTACTCGATTCTGTCAAGTATACAACAAAGTAATGTTCACTCCAGAATGTTGGTTTCTCCCATTATTAGTGATATTATCTTTGATCATTTGGTTTATGGGTGTCTGTCATGTTTATTTAACTTTAAAGTTTGTTTTTTGTTTTGAATAAAAGCTATTGTGAGGAGATACTTTGAGTCTATCTAAATATCCAGTTCCTCATCAAATGTTTGTGTTTGTTGATAATTCATACCAGAATCATTATGTCTATGGTGATTACAAAGTAGTGACTTTTCTAATCTCACTGTCCCTTCTACATTTATTAGTAGGCTTTGCACTGTAAGAGCTTTCCTTTCACTATATTTATGTATTTACTTGTTTATTTATATGTTCCTTATCTTTAAAGAATCATGGAATTTTACTTAATGGATACAAATTTTTGTCAATGTATTTTATGCCTTTTTCGGGTAACCTTCTTGCAAGTAGAGTTTTCTGAAGTAAATGCATGAAATTCAACCAAGCTGCTTTCCAGAAAAGCCAGATTTGAATTCCTATCACTAGTGTATTAAAATGCTTACCTCACTATATTTTCTGGAGTTTGATATTGGTCAATGCCATGGGTGAAACATGAAAACTGATTGGTATTTTATTCTACAATTTTATTTACTAATAATATTTCAAATTTATTTCATATTTATATTAGTATGCTCACTTACGTCTTTTTTTCTTTTGGACTGTTGGTATTTTTCTGACTGATTTTTTAAGGATACATACTTTGACATACAATTGTCGTTAAAATATATTTTCCTGCCAATCATATTTGTGTTGCCAATATTTACAAAAGTCCCTGCAGCTCAGGAAGTTTCTCTAACCCTCCTTTCATAAAATTATCAAGAGGATGGCCAGACACCAATTTACCTGTCTGAAACCCAAACCCCTGGCATATTATTTATTGTTTGCAACGTGATATCTTGTGCAGACAGATGTCTCTGTAGGAACATTACCTGGCTGCTGATTTGTGCTTTACCACTGGACACTGTAACTCAAATTAGTCTCAACTCTGTTCTGTAGCCTGAGGATAAGTCCTGTTTTAAGCCCCTTATTCCCTCCAGGTACAATAGCCTTGGGTTCTGCTTGTCTTGAAGGGAAATTCTGACAAGTAGAAGATACATTAGGAAGAATACAGATTGTCAAAGCCTTTATGTTCAAGCCAAACCTGTGGTGGTTCATCTAGATTAACAGTTCTCGGTGTGTGGCCCTGGCAGCTTCTCAAGTGGTCAACAGGATTGAGACAATTTTCATAATAAAACTAAGATTTCATGTTTCTCCTTCATTCTCATTCTCTCATAAGTATACAGTGGAATTTTCCAGAAGCTACATGATTTCTGATATTGCAATAGATTGAAGAAAAAACACATATGGGAATTCAGCCATCTTCTGTTCAGTCAGGCACTAAATAGATCTACAAAATGTAAAACAATAATATCATTGGAATTATCTTTATTTAAAACATGTAGTTATTTTGCATTAAAATATGCTACTAACATTAGGATGTAATTGATTTTTTACATTTTTATTTTTAAATGAATTATTTAGTTTTTTAAGTTTAATATCTAATATAGTAAATAACAATAGATAAAACCCACATGAATGAAATCAGCAGTTAGAATAAAATAAAAAAAAACAATTTTGTCACCTCTCTGCTGAAAACCCATCTATAATTACATTGCACATATAAATTCTTAATAAATGTTAGAACTCTACACTGTGTGGACTGACTCATGCCCACATTAGTAGCCTCTACACAACTCACTTTCACTCTGGAAGTGTTATTTACACTGACCTTCTTTCAGATCCTCCAAGTAATCAATTTCTTTCCAATTTCTTACAGATGTTGTTCCCTTTGTCAGGAACATTCCTCTTAATGTCTTGCATGGCTACCTCATCTAACCTCCTTGGAGATACCATTCCCAGATTACTGTCCTGTCTTTAACTATTCTCTAATTTTTTTTTTTTTTTTTTTTAGTATCTTGTCCTATTCCATATAGACCTTGCTGATTTAATAAGCAAATCAGGGAGCAAATGGACTTGAACAAAACTAGTTCTTGGGCATGGCTTATACTTCCCAGGTGATAATCTGCTGTACTACCCACTCCTCTCTCTGGTTTCCCGTTCTTTTCCCAAATCCTGAGGAGCAGAGAACTCATTTTCTTGTCAGTTTCATCAAAATTTCACATTTTAAATAATTTTTCTATGAAGTTAGTTATGTTTAATGGGACAGTTCTAAAATTCTGCCAGAGTTGATGCCTTCTGTATAGCCTTTCCAAGTACATTTAAATATTGATTGTAAGCATCTAAAGACAGGGAGAAAAAATTATATGCCTAACACACACACATGCACGCACACACACAGACATCATACCTAACCCACAATGAAATACAATGAGTTATCTGACCCAACATGTTAAGTGATGATTTGTGATCATTTATGTATGAAAATACAAATACTGATAATGTCTTAGCTGTGTTTAGTCTTGTCTCCATCACCACCATTGTACAGCATTTGCTAATTGACAAGTGAACTCAATGAAAACTTGGTAGAGGATGAGCCTGGTATGCTATGATAAGGAAAGTGTAACCAGATGCGGTAAAATTCTTGTTGGATCTTTTACTTCTGAAATAATAGGTGATTTAAAGGGAACTTTAAAAGAAGACTTGGCTTAGAAGATTGAAAAGATGGAGAAAATCCACTGGAGGACAAATTTTTTAAAGATGTGTTTAAAGATGCAGTGAAGTCCTGACTTGCTTGTAGATCACTCAGGGTACTTGGAATTGACTAGGATTTCTATACTTCAAAGTAATATGGAAGTATCAGAGAATTAAATTAACTGTCACCAGAGTGGGTTACAGATACACTTTAAAGAAGAAAATGTCAATTTTCTACCCTCTTTCCTTTTGTACACTCCCCAGTTTTCCATTCAAGAAAGTACATACATCCAGGAAGCTCATTGCTTTCATGATATCTGAAGTCATGCTGGTCATAGAGAAAAGTGAATTGGATTTGCCAAACCCATTCCTATTAAGGTGTACATACTTTTGGTGTTAACTTCTCCTAGAAAAAATTTCATTTTAAAAAAACAGACTTGATGAAGACCTAAGGGATGCATGACTGTTATCAAAGCCTGCAGTGATAGCAAAGAGAGCTCTAGTGGCAAGAGGCTTGCCTAGTTCTCTCAAATGACATATACAGGTACTTACTGTTCTTCATCCTTTCCTTTCTACAGCACAGAACTCTAACCAATTGACAGGCAAGCACACTACTTGTGAACTGAGCATGATTCACACATCTCTTAATATTTTTGTTCAAACTGTGTTCTCTACTTGGCAGGTCCTATATGGTACTAAGAAAAAGTCTAAGTCATTGAGCCAGCAGAAGTGGGAATGAATCCTGCCTCACCCTCTTCCTACCTGGAGCTCCATACACAATTATATTCTCACTGATATTGTTTCCTCATCTGGGAATAAGAATAATAGATCCTGTTTTAAAAATTAGAGATGACATTAATACACGTATGGGTGCTTCATACATTAGCTAGTTTGATAGATATTATAGTTGTACAATAGACAGCACAGTTACATGAATGTGACAGATCAATACATATAGATCTTTATATACAGATCTTATTCTGTCTCTATACATGCATATTAGGTATATTATACATAGTACATATGCTGTCCCCACTTCCTTTTTTATACTTGTTAATCTAAGCTGTCTCCTCAGTTACAACATTGTCCAATCAGAAAGGACAGTGGCCACAAACACTGGGAAGGTCATCTTTGGCCCTACCAGCTGCTATCAGCCCCATATTAGTTAAATTCAGTGTCCATATTAAACAAAACTTCCTCCTTGATGTCGTTATCGATACCATCCGTTGTTTATAACATCTCCCTCACTGGATTCCCATGGCACCTTTTCACTAGTCTATTTTATTTTGATAATTGAACACGTTTTAATTAACATATTTTCCATGTTAAATTTTCCATATGCCACCCCCCAAGTAGACTGTAATCATTTTGAGAACAGGGAATATGTCACACTTCTTTCATAACTCATAATATCATGGGAAATACCAGCCTATGAAAGGTGCTTCAAACTATTTGTTGAACTTTATTGAAATGAGTCTGCTAGGAATGGGAATGAAACTGCCATCACTCTCTGATCACAACTGAGCCCTCTTTTCACTCCCAGCTCTGCTGGCCCTGCACCCAGCCAGTGACCCACCCAACAGTGCAAATGCATTTGCCATTGGTTTGGTTAATGTGTCACTATGCCAGAATAGAAAAAAAACTTTTTTCTCATGTTCAGTACAATAGGTTCTCCTATTCTGAAGTGGAATAAGTTTCCCAGTATGATTGCTTTTGAAGAGGAATATTTCTATGAGAAAAAGCTGGAAAGAGTTTGCTCCTGCTCTGACTGCATTTTTTAATCATCACTGTTTGCCCCTCCAGTGCATCTTCCCATTTCTGAAGCCAGGCTTGTGATTTTGATGCACCATCATGGCTAAATACAGTATATCATTTCAGCAGGCTCTTCACATTGTGTTATTGTTAATGATGCTTTTTATTTACCAGAACCATAGGCAATATGATATTACTCTCATTCAGTGAGCCCGGCAGGAGACTTTTTAAAAGTGTAATGCATTTGCTCTTATGTCTCTGATCAGGTGGATCCGGCCTGGAAAAACTCCAAGTTGGATAATTACATTTTTGCTACCTATAATTACCACCACCCATTTGAGAGCTTGTTGCATTCTTCTCCTTTCATACTCCACACATGAGTAGTGTTTGCTGAACACTATTTTTAAAAGAAAAGAAAATCAGCTAGTATTAACCTCCAGGAGGTGAGGGGAGATTATGGATAGGTTAATGGAGAGGTCGGAATGGACACTTCTGAAACTGAAGGAACATCATTGAAGTTTGCCTTTATTTTTCTCATTCCTTCAAAATCCATGTCCCTTTTCCCTTTTTTCCATGACCCATCTTCTCTCACTTTTAGATAAACAGCATTCTCATGCTATTATGACTTTCCCCATAATGAGAGGAAGTGATCTAGTAATATCATTCTTACTAAAGCATATACATTATGTTTCATAACTTGTCCAGAGGAATTTGAACTTTATAAATGATAGCTACTGGAAGGAGCAAAGGCAGCATAAGAGGACTGATTTCCAAAGGCAGGAAATTAGAGCCCATGTCCTATGAGAAAAGAGATCTTTTCAAGTGGGGAGTGCAGTGCATACAACTAAATTCCCTCTCATGCTTACACACAAGAAATGCACTGCTTTTTAAAGTAAAAAGAAATACTAGATTCTACATTTCATTGTCTCTAATAGGTTACATTAGCATACAAGGCTCTTTGCACATAAGGTGTAACAGGGTCAAGAAGAATGTATTTAACGTTTCTAATGTAAGAGATCCCAGGATCAACCATTTTTTTTAAAGAGGAAAAGCACCTGAAGTCAAGTGATGAAGGTGAATGACTAAGCTGAGTGATAATATCTGAGTACAAAAAGGTATGACCTTGAGATCCATAAAGTAAGACTAATTTTCAATCCTGCCTGGTAGAATTAGAAAGGATGCCATGGCAGGGCATCAATCTTTGTATCATAGTTACATGAAGGGATGAGTTTTAAAGGGAAACTTCTGCTTTAGTGGGTAATACCCATTTTGATGGTGTGTCACATTTTTTTTTTAATGGATATACATGATGTGCTCTTACTCCTTTCATACCTCTCCCTTCTCTTTGGAGACTTGGGTGCACACAGCATCCCTATAGTTCATGTCAGCCTATCCAAATGCCTCTCCCTCAGAGTCACATGCAGTTTACCATCTAGGCAATAGCTCAACTGACAATGAGAGCTGACACCACTGTAATGGAGGAGCCCAACACATATTTATGGAACATTAATTCAGTCTATAATATTATAGTTGTCAATGTCGACTAATGTAGATTTTTATTTTATACATTTTTGCTTTTCTGGTATGCCTTGATTTTGTTAATTCTATCCAGATTTATGGGGGAGTTTGCTATATATCACACTCGGTCACCTTTCTTTGCTTTTCTGATGTCACAGACAGTCACATGCCTCTTGAATCTAGAAATTATTTGAGGCAGGGCTGAGCAGAGTGATGGACTTCTCTGCTTACACTGGACTCAGAACAGAGCCAAGGTGACTCTTAAGGGAATTGGCCACATATCAATTCACATCTGGAAGTGGTGGTGGCAGTGGACAAAACCAACTTACACTCTGAAGGTCTAGAAGGCAAGCACATTTTTTGAAAAAGGTGATAATTTAAATTTAAATATGTTGCATTTTAGGTGCTGACAGGACATAAATGGAAACATTCCAAATGAGCATACACATTTGGGAGTGATGCTATTTAAAAGTAAGAAAAAAAATATGGTATTAGGAGACATTCTTTCTTTGAGGTCCTTTTAAATGTAATGAGTGGGGCCCTGTTTAACACTTGGGCTTATATTCAAAGTTACAATTCTTTTGGTCACCTGATTTGACAGTCACTGCTCAAGAGTTTCTCTGGTCTCTTGTCACATTTTGGCAGTAAATTTGGCTCATATTCTCAGTCTAGCATCTCATGCTTGTAATACTGGTTTGGGTTTCTATGACCTATGAACACCATCATCCCATAACTTCTGGTATTTCCCAATTGGTTTTAGTACAACAAAAAAGCAGCCCATTAATGACAGATCTGGAATCTTTGCCTTGAAATATTTTCCTGTTCCATGACTCTCTTTGATGGTCAGAGTCCTCCTGAATTTATTTCTACTGCTTTTTTTAACTTCACAATTTGATTAAATCTCCACATTTTTTAAAGCACAATTTGCCAGCCTTCCAACTTTGGCCACTGCTTTTTCCTTCAGAAACTGTATCCGTACTTAGAGTCAGTCCTCCTAGACTGACTACGGCTAAGTAGACTTACTACCACCTCTAGTCCTACTGGTTCTACTAGTTTACTATCCACTAGAGCAAGAGCTGAGGAACTTTTTCTATAAGACCCCAGATAGTAAATGTTTCATGCTTTATGGGCTGTATATGGTCTTCTTTGTCAATCTTTTGCTTATTCTTTGTATTTTTTGTTTGGTTTGTTTTTACAACCCTTTGAAAATATTGAGAAAAAATCTTAGCTTGGCCATTCCAAAAAACGTACTGATCCCATACCAAAAGGAGGAAAAAGAATGGATTCTTATTCTGTAAAGAAGTCAAGAAGACTGCAGAGAGATGATGAATCATTACCACTAAAAATTAAGGAGATAAAGTGGTGATTTTGGAATATGTAATTTTACTAGGGAAATTCTTTTTCAAGTAAATGCAATCACTTTCTAACTTTTCTGTTTTGTGTGACTTTTCTTTATCTTGTGCTTCAAACAGGGTCAATATAACCCTGGTCTTCTACAAAGAATTTAAATAGTCCCAAGAGTCTGTTATATTCTTTCAAATCAAGTACAGCGTGTTTGTAGTTCCTCCTTAGAGAATAAACCCACATTGAGTTGACTCGGAATTGGACTGGACTTCATGAATAGGCTGTGTTTGAGTATGGCTATGCACTTAACAAGCCATATGATAAGATGACCTTTCAAAATGCTTTTCACACCCTTGGTGTTCCGACTCTTCTCGAGGTACTATTTTAGATCCTGAAGGATTTTTTTTTCTTTGCAAATTCATATTTAATGGAAGATATTAACACCATAAGCCATGTTATCTGTCCCTTGGCTTAGTCATATTGGCAGACAGATCTTTTGGACAAGTTTTTGCAGAAGATACAATGTAGCAAAGTGAAAGAGAAGAGGGAAGCAGGCATGTCCCAAGAGACTGTGGGGAAATGACCAACAAAAAATCTCTGACTAAAAGTTTGCTCTTCTGAACTTTCTTCAAGAACCTCCATTTCTTAGTAAGGATTATTAGTTACTAAGTATCATAAATTTATACTGATATCCAGAGAGGTGAATCCCAGGAAGGGATATTCCAGAGACACTTTTGTGCCTTCATAGCTATTGAAATAGCTGGGCCAAAGAGAATCTACCATCAGTCTGCTACCTGGGAAATCTCTGCTGTCCTCCATCAAATTCAGGAGAAAAGAATGATCTGCTAAGAAAGATTTCCTTCCCAGTTTATTGAATTAACAAGCCAGAAAACAAACCCACACATACCCAAGCAGAGGGGAAAATTTTCTTGGCTTGATGAAACATCTGCAAACAAAAAACTATGAATTCATACTACTAAACTTCAAAGGGCACGAACATGATGAAATAATGGAGTCATGTGATTGAAAAAGGATTCTCATTTTTGCAATATGGGGAAGGTAATTTGAAGAGTTCATTTGAGATTTCTGAGACTATGCATTCAGTGTCTCTTTCAAGAATTTGAGTAATTTGTTACTATTTTAAAAATTCAACTAGTGCTTCAGGCCACCTTTCAGTTTTCTGCTATTCTTTTGGTGCCTAGCATAGGGCTTGCCCATTGTATGGATTCAAAGAGATATATTGACAAATTGATTACATTTTATGCTAAAGCTACCGTTGAACTTCATAAATCTCTTCTATCTCAAATTTGTGACTCTGAATACATGAAAAAGGAAAAAGGCAATGTACCCCTCTTTGCCCTGCCTTAGTCACTCATTGTCCTTGTATCTAGTTCAAAGATTTATTTTTTTTAATCAAACCCAATCAAACAATCCCTCTAACCAGTTAACCTTTCAGGTTGTTTTCCCCTTATTTCTGAAAGTTTGTCTTCACCTGTCTTCTTTCAAGTTCAGAAAGAGCCAAAATGATACAGTGAGATAGTCTAAAAAATAGATGGAAAAGTGGTAACTTAATTAGTAGAAATATGAGGAATACTATATATCCTCCCCCTTTGGCACTGTAAACACACACACTCACACACACACACACACACACACACGTACAATCTTCCTCATGGTCATCTATTCTGAAGTTCTAACCAATAGACTGATATTCATGCATTTAGAATGCTCACATCCCAGGCCCTTATCAGGTGATTTGTACCTAAAAAATGCCTTGCCAAACAGATAAAGCTAAAGGGAGAATTATTGGCAGAATTTCACAAGGAATAAGAAAGAGGACTGGGAATAGGGATTTGGCAATATGGTGTAGTACTTCTTTTGCTGGTATTCCCTTGCTAAATGTATCTTATGACAACATGTTTTTAAAATATTAAGCATTTTAAATGTTTTCTGGTATTCATTTAGCACAAGTGGCATTAAATGTGCATAAATTACATGTTAATGTGTTGTTGGGTTTTTTTTAATTAGTGAAAAAAGGTAATGTGAAAGGATCAGAAACAAACTTTCTGATTTCATAACTATTTTGAGGAAAAAGTGCAATATACCTTTTTTTTAAAAGGCCCAATGAAATGGCATTTCTCTGAGTTTGTATGACATGAGGTTACTTTGCTCCATAATTTAAAGTTAACAATTTTAGTTGCCGTTGGTGTAGATTTAAATTTTCCTAATTTTCCAAGCATTCAAATTCCTTTCTACTTTGACAATCTCTTCACTCTGAGACATTCCAGCTTAGTTTCTCTTTGTTTTACAGGCATATGTTTTTGTTGGGAATGCTAAACCTATGGGAACATAAGTGTGACAGGAAAACCAGGGAGCATTCTGTTTCTAAACAACAGCAAAACTCCAAGAAGATGCTCATCAAATAATTATGAGGCTTGAAACATTCAAAAGTCATCATCTTCTGTGATGTGTAGAATAATTAAATCCAATAACAGCATGACATCAGTGGTAGATAATTTTCAGTCATAAAATGCCATTGTCTTGCATTAACTTGGAGGTTGTTGGAGGTTTTTGTCTCCATTTCACCAGATAGAGTACAAAACATTGTGACATGCTTAATATTTCTTCCGCCAAGATGTCCACTATGATTCCTCACCCTTTACAGAGTTGTTGATTTCATCCTGCATTTAGCTGCCAAAAAAGCAATTGCATGTGCAGCACCAGTAACAAAGTGAAAATGAATTATGCATCAGAAGAAACTGCATTTGAGTTAAGAAACTTAGACTTCAGCATCTTCAAATTACAATATGATTTAAGAAGGAATACATTTAAGAAGATAGCAATGGACTGAGGTGAAGGGGTCAGCACTGGTCTGGTTTAATATAATTTAGTTTTCAATTATTTATTTTTTAAAGAGCTACTAAGCACACTGAATCTCTTTAATGGCAATGTCAAAGTATGGAGACTGGAGAAAAGCCATGAATAATAGTGACAGATTGTTATGCATGGTAATGTTATAGGGCTTCTGCAAAGGGAAGCATTCACCAGAGCAGGGAGAACCGACAGGGAGTAGCCTGCTGTGAAAGCAGGGACGTTGCTCCCTTCTCTGAGCCATGAGGATGGCTGAACTCCACTTCTTCTGACATCTAACAGGCTTTGTCAAAGAGGCCATTAAACTAATCTGTCCGCGAGAATCCTGCACTCCTCTTTTGACAAGTGGAATGTATTATTGTTTGTTTAAATTGTCCACATTTAATTTTATTGACAGTAAAATTGATTCAGTAAAATATCCTCACGCATTTTGAGCAACTATGCAGTGACTAAAACAGTGAAAAGCGTCCTGAGAACATGAAGCAACAATTTGCTCCTCCTTCAGGAAATTGGTCATCAAGGGAAGGGATTTGCACCAATAGGTCAAAATATAGAATATATAAGTGTTAAAGAATCTGATGCAAATGAAAGTGTTTGTTAGTATGGAGGAGAAAGGAAAGGATCCTGTAAAGTAGAAGAACCTGGGCTCAGATTAGGGATCTCCATGTTTACCCGTCAACTCCCCAAGGGTCCTGCTCCCCTGAGCCCACTATTCATGCTTGCTCTCTTGCAAAAACAGCATCGACTGAGAAGACACCCTCCCTTTGCAGTTTTTCTCACTTAGAAACAGTAATTCACTTCTCCAATGACCACTTCTCATTTGGGTAGAGCAAATCTGATTCTATCAAATGGTCACTCTGCACACCTACAGAGCCTTTTGGGCACTAGAGGTATTAGGATTCTCACTCTCTCCCATTACCATACCATTTCCTACTACTCCTCCCCATCTTAGAACAATTTGCCACAACAGCCTAGTCTTTCCTGGCTTAGTGCTAAGTAACAAAGTCAGTGTCATATGGAAAAAAAAGAGAAAACAGAATTGGGAGTCAGGAAAGCAGATTTCCAGTCTTGGCTCTTCTGTGTTTATTTAGACAACTTTGAGATTTTGTTTCTTCAACTTTTAACTGAACAGATTGGTTAAATCAGTGGTATAAAAGCATATATATATATATATATATACACACACACACACACACACACACACACACACACACACATATATATATATGTATATATACGTATATAACCTTTTAGTAATGAAAATATTTTTCTTTTCAAAGCAATTTTCTTTCCCAGACCCCAAGTATTGTGAGACAGAAGTAGAGCCATGCTAGTTGGGGCAAGAATGAGGAAGCATGATGCTCAGCTTCCTTTCTGTTCCTAGCTGTGCTCCCTGAGAGTTCTGTGGAGTCCAGTCCTAAAATCTACAGGATAGCACAATTTCTAAAGTTCTTTCAAGTTCTCAATTTCTTGGATTTCATGCCATACTATAAAACATTTTATTCTTAACCATTATTATCTTAAACCCCATTCTACTACCATCTGTACTAATTTTTTTTTTAACAAAACATGAAGAGAAAAAAGCTCTAACTAAAAGAATATTTAAGAATACAATTTTTGAGAAAAGGAAGGTAATGTTTCCCAATTGCACATCAAAGTGGTTCTAAGTTATAACTTAACCTGTACAGGCAGGATCAGTTAGCCATTCTACATAAACATCATGCAGAAGAATGTTTATCTGGGAAGAAAAGTTTTCATTTACCCTTCCAAATCTTCTGGATGGTCTAATAATTAAACTGACATAAGATAGATTAACAGGACAAAATCAGATTTAATGTTGCATGTATGCGGGCTTCGTTAGAATGTGAAGCCCACAGGCAGTCAAGTAATTGAGGCTTCTGTGCCATTCTGAGTTCAGGAGAAGGCAGTTAAATCTGAGACTTTGAAGGAGGAGAAAGACAAGTCACATGGAGATGGGAAGAGCAAGTGTTTAGTAAACAATTGTTTACCATGCCAGGCACAGACAAGGGGACACAGAGTTTGTTGTGAACAAACAGGCCTTGCTAGTTTCCCCCAGTTGACCACACATAGTTCTAGGTAGTTATCTCTGTTGATAGTTTTCTTTCTGGAATTGTCCTCCATCTAAATTGTTTTCGGGCAGTTAAAGAGAAGGTAAAAGCGCTTCCTGAATATTTTGTTTCTTAAAAATAATCAGCCTTTAGGATTATTTTAATAATCCTCATGCCAGTGAGACATATTTTGAAGTGGCAAAGTTTTCTCCCTTTATAAGAGGAAGGAGACATAGGTGAAGAGTGCATCCATTTAAAACATCACTATAGATCAAAGGGTTTGCTCCTGCCAGGGGCAAGTGCCAGGCCACTGATAGTTTTTATTTCAATTTCCTTTTGCACCCTTGTACTTGAAGAAGGCAATGCTCTTATGACTATTTAGTATATTCTGTTTGGGGGGAAGATTGCAGAGCATGTGATACTGAAACCGAGTCACCCCAAAACTGAGTTCCTCTGTCTAGTTTATGACTAAACTCTCTATTAAAAGCTTTATTTCCTTTCTTGTCCCGTACCTATTTCTCTCAAGATTGAGGAATATCAAAGTAAAGGGGGGATTGAAATCAAGCAGGACCCTGTGGGACCCTCCTGGGTACAAAAGCCCCTCCACGTCCCCCATTTCTTGCTTGTAGGAAAAGGATGTATTCTCCTGCGTCTTCCCTGTGTTTCAAAGAGCAGGCACAGACAGTTACAAATTAGGGGAGTGAGGGAATGCAGAGAAGGGAAAAGCAGAGAAAGGAAATGCACAGAAAATAAAAGTAATGACAGTTCAGTGATTAGAGTCCTAGTTCTTCCTCAAAAGATATATACAACAATCTGAGGGATATCTTTGAGCTCTTCTTCAGAAATTAAACTTCCCCACCCCCTGCCCCCCAGGTGGAGGATGTTGAGTACAAGCATGCGCAACCAGACTGGTTGGAACCAGAAGGTTGATGACAGAGATTCCTGAAACACCATCATGTTATCTCACCACCAACCAGTTAGAAGCAAATCATCCATCCTGCAGCCCTCACCCTCAAACATTGCCTTTAAAAACACTTCCCTAAAAACCATTGTGGAGGTCAGTTCTTTTGAACATGACACCCTCCCATGTTCTCTGTACTCCTTGCTTGGTGATCTGCAAATAAACCCTGTACTTTCCTTTATCACAATCCAGGGGCAGTACTTGGCTTTCTTGAATTGTGGGCAAACGGACCCAAAGTTCGATCCTATAACAATGCTGCGAAAACATCTCTGCTTAATTATGAAAATACATAACAGTAGCAAAAATGGAGCTGAAAGCAAAACTAAGTTCTTTATCTCCAACAAAGAAGAGAATCTATTGATTTTTAAGCTTGCAGTTTAGCTTTATCTAGAATGCTGTATGAGGTCTGACTTTTAATATATTTTTTAACATCTTTATTGGAGTATAATTGCTTTACAATGGTGTGTTAGTTTCCGCTTTATAACAAAGTGAATCAGCTATACATACACATATATCCCCATATATCCTCCCTCTTGTGTCTGCCTCCCACCCTCCTATTCCCACCTTGCTAGGTGGTCACAGAGCACCCAGCTGATCCCCCTATACCATGCGGCTGCTTCCCACTAGCTAGCTATTTTACATATGGTAGTACATATAAGTTCATGCCACTCTACCACTTCGTTCCAGCTTACCGTTCCCCCTCCCTGTGTCCTCAACTCCATTCTCTCCATCTGTGTCTTTATTCCTGTCCTGCCCCTAGGTTCTTCAGAACCACTTTTTTTTTTTTTAGATTCCATATGTATGTGTTAGCATACTTTATTTATTTTTCTCCTTCTGACATATTTCACTCTGTATAACAGTCTCTAGGTCCATACACCTCACTATAAATAACTTTGTTTCTTTTTATGGCTGAGTAATATTCCATTGTATATATGGGCCACATCTTCTTTAGCCATTCATCGACACTTAGGTTGCTTCCATGTCCTGGCTATTATAAATATTGTTGCAATGAACATTGTGGTACATGAATCTTTTTGAATTATGGTTTTCTCAGGGCATATGCCCAGTAGTGGGATTGTTGGGTTGTATGGTAGTTCTATTTTTAGTTTCTTAAGGAACTTCCATACTATTCTCCATAGTGGCTGTATCAATTTACAGTCCCACCAACAGTGCAAGAGGGTTCCCTTTTCTCCACACCCTATCCAGCATTTATTGTTTCTAGATTTTTTGATGATGGCCATTCTGACTGGTATGAGGTAATACCTCATTGTAGTTTTGATTTGCATTTCTCTAATGATTAGTGATATTGATCATCCTTTCATGTGTTTGTTGGCATTCTGTATATCTTCTTTGGAGAAATGTCTATTTAGGTCTTCTGCCCAAATTTGGATTGGGTTGTTTGTCTTTTTGATATTGAGCTGCATGAGCTGCTTATAAATTTTGGAGATTAATCCTTTGTCAGTTGCTTCATTTGCAAATACTTTCTCCCATTCTGAGGGTTGTCTTTTCGTCTTGTTTCTGGTTTCCTTTGCTGGGCAAAAGCTGTTAAGTTTAATTAGGCCCCATTTGTTTATTTTTATTTCCATTTCTCTAGGATGTTGGTCAAAAAAGAACTTGCTGTGATTTATGTCATGGATTGTACTGCCTATGTTTTCCTCTAAGAGTTTTATAGTGTCTGGCTTTACATGTAGGTCTTTAATTCATTTTGAGTTTATTTTTGTGTATGGTGTTAGGTAGTGTTCTAATTTCATTCTTTTGCATGTAGCTGTCCAGTTTTCCCAGCACCACTTACTGAAGAGGCTGTCCTTTCTCTACTGTACATTCCGGCCTCCTTTATCAAAGATAAGGTGACCATATGTGCGTGAGTTTATATCTGGGCTTTCTGTCCTGTTCCATTGATCTATATTTCGGTTTTCGTGCTGGTACCATATTGTCTTGATTACTGTAGCTTCATAGTACAGTCTGATTTCAGGGAGCCTGATTCTTCCAGCTCCGTTTTTCTTTCTCAAGATTGCTTTGGCTATTCGGGGTCTTTTGTGTTTCCATACAAATTGTGAAATTTCTTGTTGTAGTTCTGTGGAAAATGCCACTGGTAGTTTAATAGAGATTGCATTGAATCTATAGATTGTTTGGATAGTAGAGCCAATTTCACAATGTTGATTCTTCCAATCCAAGAACATGGTATATCTCTCCATCTGTTTGTATCATCTTTAATTTCTTTCATCATTGTGTTATAGTTTCTGCATACAGGTCTTTTTTCTCCTTAGGTAGGGTTTTTCCTTGGTATTGTATGCTTTTTGTTATGATGGTAAATGGGACTGTTGCCTTAATTTTTCTTTCTAATTTTTCATTGGTAGTGTAAAGGAATGCAAGTGATTTCTGTGCATTAATTTTGTATCCTGCTACTTTACCAACTTCATTGATTAGCCTTAGTAGTTTTCTGGTAGAATCTTTAGGATTCTCTATGTATAATATCATGTCATCTGCAAGCAGTGATAGCTTTACTTCTTCTTTTCTGATTTGGATTCCTTTTATTACTTTTTTTTCTCTGATTGCTCTGGCTAAAACTTTTAAAACTATGTTGAATGATTGTGGTGAGAGTGGACAACCTTGTCTTGTTCCTGATCTTAGAGAAAATGGTTTCAGTTTTTCCCCATTGAGAACGATGTTGGCTGTGGGTTTGTCAAATATGGCCTTTATTATCTCGAGGTAAGTTCCCTCTCGGCCTACTTTCTGGAGGGTTTTTATCATAAATGGGCGTTGAATTTTGTTGAAAGCTTTTCTGCATCTGTTGAGATAATCATATGTTTTTTCTCCTTCAATTTGTTAATAGGGTTTATCACACAGATTGATTTGCGTATATTGAAGAATCCTTGCATTCCAAGGATAAACCCCCCTTTATCATGGTGTATGATCCTTTTAATGGGCTGTTGGATTCTGTTCGCTAGTATTTGTTGAGGATTTTTGTATCTATGTTCGTCAGTGATATTGGCCTGTAGTTTTCTTTCTTTGTGACATATTTGTCTGGTATTGGTATCAGGGTGATGGTGGCCTTGTGGAATGAGTTTGGGAGTGTTCCTCCCTCTGCCACATTTTGGAAGAGTTTGAGAAGGACAGGTGTTAGCTCTTCTCTAAATGTTTGATAGTATTCGCCTGTGAAGCCATTTTGCTTGTCCATTAGCTTTTGTTTGTTGGAAGATTTTTAATCACAGTCTCAATTTCAGTGCTTGTGATTGGTCTGTTTCTATTTCCTATTTCTTCCTGGTTCAGTCTCAGAAGGTTGTGCTTTTCTAAGAATTTGTACGTTTCTTCCACATTGTCCATTTTATTGGCATATAGTTGCTGTAGTAATCTCTAATGATCCTAGGTATTTCTGCAGTGTCAGTTGTTACTTTTCCTTTTTTCTTTTCTAATTCTATTGATTTGAGTCTTCTTCCTTTTTTTCTTGATGAGTCTGGTTAATGCTTTATGAATTGTGTTTACCTTCTCAAAGAATCAGCTTTTAGTTTTATTGATCTTTGCTATCATTTCCATCATTTCTTTTTCATTTATTCCTGATTTGAACTTTATAATTTCTTGCCTTCTGCTAACTTTGTTTTTTGTTGTTGTTCTTCTTCTTCTTTTTCTAATTGCTTTAGGTGTAAGGTTAGGTTGTTGATTTGGGATGTTTCTTGTTTCTTGAGGTAGGATTGTATTGCTATAAGCTTCCATCTTAGAACCGCTTTTGCTGCCTCTCATAGGTTTTGGGTCATTGTGTTTTCATTGTCATTTGTTTCTAGGTATATTTTGATTTCCCCTTTCATTTCTTCAGTGATCTCTTGGTTATTAAGTAGTGTATTGTTTAACCTCCATGTGTTTGAATTTTTTAAAGAATTTTATCTGTAATTGATATCTAATCTCATAGCAATGTGATTGGAGAGGATACTTGTTAAGATTTCAATTTTCTTTAATTTACCAAGGTTTGATTTGTGATCCAATATATGATCTTTCCTGGTGAATGTTCCTAGAGCACTTGAGAAGAAAGTCTATGCTGTTGTTTTTGGATGGAATGTCTTATAAATATCAATTAAATTCTTCTTGTTTAATGTATCATCTAAAGCTTGTGTTTCCTTAATTATTTTCATTTTGGAAATGTCCATTGGTGAAAGTGGGGTGTTAAACTCCCCTACTATGATTGTGCTACTGTCAAATTCCCTTTTTATACCTGTTACCATTTGCCTTATGTATTGAGGTGCTCCTATCTTTGGTGCATAAATATTTACAACTGTTATATATTCTTCTTGGATTGATCCCTTGGTCATTATGTAGTGGTCTTCTTTGTTTCTTGTAATAGTCTTTATTTTAAAGTCTATTTTGTCTGATATTAGAATTACTACTCCAGCTTTCTTTTGATTTCCATTTGCATGGAATACCTTTTTCCATCCCCTCACTTTCAAGCTGTATATGTCCCTGAGTATGAAGTGGGTCTCTTGTAGACAGCATATATAATGGGACTTTTTCTTGTGTCCATTGAGCCAGTCTATATCTTTTGGTGGGAACATTTCATCTATCTACATTTAAGGTAATTATCAATATGTATGTTGCTGTTACCATTTTCCTAATTGTTTTGGGTTTGCTATTGTACATCTCTTCTTTCTTTTGTGTTTCCTGCCTAGAGAAGTTCCTTTAGCATTTGTTGTAAAGCTGGTTTGGTGGTGCTGAATTATCTTAGCTTTTGCTTGTCTGTAAAGATTTTAATATCTCCATCGAATCTGAATGAGATCCTTGCTGGGTAGAGTAATCTTGGTTGTAGGTATTTCCGTTTCATCACTTTAAATATGTCTTGCTACTCCCTTCTGGCTTGCAGAGTTTCTGCTGAAAGATCAGCTGTTAACCTTATGGGGATTCCCTTGTATGTTACTTGTTGTTTTTCCCTTGCTGCTTTTAATATTTTTTCTCTGTATTTAATTTTTGATAGTTTGATTAATATGTCTTGGCATGTTTCTCCTTGGATTTATCCTGTATGTGACTCTGTGCTTCCTGGATTTGATTGACTGTTTCCTTTCCCATATTAGGGAAATTTTCAACTATAATATCTTTAAATATTTTCTCAGTCCCTTTCTTTTTCACATCTTCTTCTGGGACCCTTATAATTCGAATGTTGGTGCATTTAATGTTGTCCCAGAGGTCTCTGAGACTGTCCTCAATTCTTTTCTTTCTTTATTCTTTATTCTGCTCTGTGGTAGTTATTTCCACTATTTTATCTTCCCGGTCACTTATCCGTCCTTCTGCCTCAGTTATTCTGCTATTAATTCCTTTTAGAAAATTTTTCATTTCATTTATTGTGTTGTTCATCTTTGTTTGTTTGGTCTTTAGTTCTTCTAGGTCCCTGTTAAACGTTTCTTATGTTTTCTCTATTCTATTTCCTAGATTTTAGATCATCTTTACTACCATTACTCTGAATTATTTTTCAGGTAGACTGCCTGTTTCCTCTTCATTTGTTTCATCTGGTGTGTTTTTACCTTGCTCCTTCATCTGCTGTGTGTTTCTCTGTCTTCTTATTTTTCTTAACTTATTGTGTTTGAGGTCTCCTTTTCACAGACTGCAGGTTCATAGTTCCCATTGCTTTTAGTGTCTGCCCCCAGGGACTAAGGTTGTTTCAGTGTGTTTTGTGGGCTTCCTGGTGGAGTGAACTAGTGCTTGTGCTCTGGTGGATGAGGTTGTATCTCCTCTTTCTGTTGGGCTGGACTGCATCCATTGGTGTGTTTTGGGTTGTCTGTGACCTTATTATGACTTTAGGTAGCCTATCTCCTAATGAGTGAGGTTGTTGTCCTGTCTTGTTAGTCATTTGGCATAGTTTGTCCAGCACTGTAGTTTGCTTTTTGTTGAGTGGAGCTGGGTCTTAGCATTGAGATGGAGATCTCTGGGAGGCCTTTCACCATTTGATATTATGTGGAGCTGGTAGGTCTCTGGTGGACCAATGTCTTGAACCTGGCTCTCCCAACTCAGAGGTACAGGCCCAACACCCAGCTGGAGCACCAAGACCCTCTCAGCCACAGGGCTCAGAAGAAAAGGGAGAGAAAGAAAGAAAGAAAGAAAGAAAGAAAGAAAGAAAGAAAGAAAGAAAGAAAGAAAGAAAGAAAGAAAGAAAGAATAAAATAAAAATAAAGTTATTATAAAAATATTGAAAAGAAATTTAAAAGTAACTAAGAAAATAGAAAGAAAGAAAGAAAAGAGCAACCAAACTGAAAAACAAATCCACCAATGATAACAAGTGCTAAAAACAATATTAAAAACAAAAATGGACAGACAGAATCCTGGGAAAAATGTTAAAAGCAAAGTTATACAGACAAAATCACACAAAGAAACATACACATACACACTCACAGAAAAGAGAAAAAGGAAAAAATATATGTATATCTATCTATATCTATATCTATATATATAAAGGAAGAAAGAAACCAAATCAATAAACAAATCTACCAATTATAATAAACTCTAAATACTAAACTAAGATAAACATAAAACCAGAAACCAGTCAGTCACATATAGCAAACCCCACGTCTACAGTTGCTCCCAAAGTCTACCGCCTCAATTTTGAGGTGATTCATTGTCTATTCAGGTATTCCAGAGATGCAGGGTACATCAAGTTGATTGTGGAAATTTAATCCACTCTTCCTGAGGTTGCTGGGAGAAATTTTCCTTTCTCTTCTGTTTTTGCACGGCTCCTGGGGTTCAGCTTTGGAGTTGGCCTGCCTCTGCCTCTAGGTCGCCTGAGTGCCACCGTTCCTGCCCAGACAGGACAGGGTTAAAGTAGCAGCTGATTAGGGAGCTCTCACTCACTCAGGCCAGGGGGAGGGTGGGGTACAGAATGTGGGATGAGCCTGTGGCAGCAAAGGCCAGCATGACATTGCAACAGCCTGAGATGTGCCATGTATTCTCCCAGGGAAGTTGTCCCTGGATCACAGGACCCTGGCAGTGGTAGGCTGCACATGCTCTTGGAAGGGGAGGTGTGGATAGTGACCTGTGCTTGCACACAAGCTTTTGGTGGCTGCAGTAGCAGCCTTAGCATTTCATGCCCATCTCTGGTGTCCGTGCTGATAGCTGCGACTCTCGCCCGTCTCTGAAGCTCATTTAGGCTGTGCTCTGAATCCCCTCTCCTCGCAAACCCCGGAACAATGTTCTCTTGCCTCTTAGGCAGTTCCAGACTTTTTCCCAGACTCCTTCTTGCCTGGCTGTGGTGCACTAGCCCCCTTCAGACTGTGTTCACACAGCTAACACCAGTCCTCTCCTTGATATCTGACCTCCAAAGCCTGAACCTCAGCTCTCAGCCTCCACCCAACCTGGTGTGTGAGCAGACAAGCCTCTCAGGCTAGTGAGTGCTGGTTGGCACTGATCCTCTGTGTGGGAATCTCTCCGCTTTGCCCTCTACATCCCTGTTGCTGTGCTCTCCTCTGGGGCTCCAAAGCTCCCCCGGCTCTGCCCCCACAGTCTCCGCCCACGGAGGGGCTTCCTAGTGTGTGGAAACCTTTCCTCCTTCACAGCTTCCTCCCACTGGTGCAGGTCCCATCCCTATTCTTTTGTCGCTGTTTTTTCTTTCTTCTTTTGCTCTACCCAGGTACATGGGGGAGTTTCTTGCCTTTTGGGAAGTCTGAGGCCTTCTGTGAGCATTCAGTAGGTGGTCTGTAGGAGTTGTTCCACATGTAGATGTATTCTGATGTATTTGTGAGGAAGAAGGTGATCTCCATGTCTTACTCCTCTGCCATCTTGAAGGTCTCTTCTGACTTCTTTTAATATAGTTTTATCATCATGTAGTTCTTTATCTCCAGTCATTAAAAGATAAGTAGTGCAACTTTCTCTTTCTTGTGGGGAAAGAGAAAGGAAGAGAATATGAGCAGAATTATTTTGTCACAAGCCATTGGAACCAGTCTTATGACCTGGAATTCACTTTCCTACACATCTCATGTCCCAGCAAAAATAGAAGCTTTAGTTTCAGTAAACTGCCAAATAATTAGCTAACTGCTAAAAAGATAGCTTGTTATGGTGTCATACCTTTAGAGAGTAAGTGAAAAAGAAGAGTTAATTATGACCAAGTAAAAGGAAAAAGAATCATTGTTGCTGAATAAAAAGGAAAGAAATATGTATATTTATAGGTATGTGTGTGAGGAAATGAGTGTCTTCATCTTAATTAGCTAATTAATTCTCAGGATACAGTTTAACCTGTCAAAGGTAATTTCAGTAAGGGTTAGGGGGACTTTGGGATCTTCACCAGGTTTTTGGTGTCTAGATCATGTTCTCCATGATTCTCTTGAATGCCACACATTTTTTCCCTCAAACAGAGCCAATCATTCTACACAATCTCAGTAGTCATTGGGGGATAGATGCAATTACTCCTCCTGGATGATTATCATCTGATACCAGAGTCAGAAGAAGAATGTAATGATCAGATATCACATGACCAATCTGATTTCTCTGGTCTCTCTTTTTTTTTTTTTTTTGTGGTACATGGACCTCTCACTGTTGTGGCCTCTCCCATTGCAGAGCACAGGCTCCAGATGCGCAGGCTCAGTGGCCATGGCTCATGGGCCCAGCCGCTCCACGGCATGTGGGATCTTCCTGGACCAGGGCAAAAACCCATGTCCCCTGCATCGGCAGGCAGACTCTCAACCACTGTGCCACCAGGGAAGCCCTCTGGTCTCTTTCAATAATGCACTCCCAAGTCCTTGGACTAAGGCGAGGGAAAAGTTTATGTAAGAATTGAAATCCATTTTGTTTTGCTTTGTTTTATTTTTATATAAAACTTGTTCAGAAAGTTTTGTTGCATTCTGTAGCATGGGTGGAGTGGCCTCTTCCCTGGTCACTTTGACATTCAGCCTGACAGCTGGATAGCATTTAAGGAGACCCAAGAATCTGCTTGTTAGAGAGGACTTTGTCATTTCAGAAAGTCACAATGACAGAAAGACATGTTACTTGGTACTCTTATAAAATTCTTGAATGTGACCACATAATTTAGGAGAGGTTTGTGTCATTACATTCAAAAAATGTAGCCTGTCCTGAAGCATAAATCTGGCCTCTAAATTTGCAGACCACTGCAAAATTGACCATAATGTTTGATTTTGTGAGGTTAGTTGTCCTTCTGTGATGATATAAATGAAGGATATTAGATAATTGAAAAACACTAATGCCTATCCAATAGAATCCTTTCAATTACAAATTTTTAAAATGAAAGTAAAGAAATTATAGAATTTCCTAAACAAAAGCTAATGTCTTCTTTTTAAGGAAATACGAAGAAAAACTATAGTACAATATAAAGGAAGGAGCGCTTTTTAAGGTCATATGCGCATTTGGGTAAAATATGTATCTCTTCCCCTGTTGACGGGTTCTTTTGTTGTTGTTTTCCTCTTGTCTTTCTCTAAAAGGTTTATTCACATTGTTACAATCTGCTAGAGTTTCATCTCCACTCCATATGCAAAATCTCACCTCTCTCTTCAGATTAGGGATTAGTTTTTATTCTCCAACTACTCATTTTTTATTAACACAAAGAGAGGACTTACCTATTTGTATCATGAATTTTATATGCAAATCTAGCCAGTAAACAGCAGAGTGAACACTAATCATGATGACTTTTAAAGTTACTGAGGCAGACAATATCTTTGTCAGTGTCCTAAGGGTTGCAGAGGTGGAGTCTATGATACTATTGATCTAGTGGAGTTGGCCATAGCTGCTGAATACAACCATTGGAAATGGATTGTCATGAGATAGCAACACTGGAAATTTTTGTTCACTTTGGTCTTTAGGAAATTGATGGGTGTGGGGAGGTGTCACAATTTGCCTTTTCTTTTTTGCTTTATCTTTCTAGGGCTTATTTCATCAGCATATTTTTTTTAAAGTGCTTTGAATGCAGATGACTCCTTCCTGCTGAGCTAGTCAAAGTGCTTTACATACATTATCTCTCATTTGTCCTCCTCTAATCCTCAATGTTTGATAGGTGTCAAAGGAATGAAAGGAATGACCTTTTTTTCTTATTTGAGGGGAAATCAGGGTTACAAAAATCAAAAATACAGAAGAGTGATTTTCCAAGATGGCAGCCAACTTTGGAATTCACTTATAATCCAGGAAAAAGGAAAAAAATACCGTATTTTATTTCTTTACTACTGTTTACCAGTAGCCTACTCTCCTTTTCTTTCCTAAACCTGAAAATGCTACATTCCTCATTTTTCTTGCCTAGAAGTGGATTCTTCTGTTTCATGAAAAGTAAATACAAGTGATCCCAGTTCCTGGCTGAAAAGACACTCCTTGTTTCTCCAGTTACTCTCTTCTCCATCAGTGGGTACTTGGAGCAGAGCCATCCCTGCCCTGCGAGAAAACACACACACACAGATGGGATATCTGCGTGAAAGAGAAATACAAAGTCAAAGTGATTTTGGAGCTATTTGTTATATCAATATAAACTTAGCCCATTTTCACTAATACATCTTATTGTAGTAATATTTAAACATAATGAAATGATAACACTCTACTACTTAAAATTTAATTGGAATCATAGGGTGTTCAAATGAACAAAAAGGTACATTTCTATCAAGAAAATAAGTTAATTCCTGTAATGTAGATTTCTACAAATCAATGAAGTAAATATATGTTGCTACAGGATATTATTCCTACTATTTTTCTATATTAAAAACAATAAATTGTGCAGATTGTTCTTAATGTAAAAATAATGCATGCAAATTGAAAATAATTATGGAATACAAAAAAAAAACACAAATAAGAAAATAAAAAATAATCTCTTCTTCCACATCCAGAGATAACCACTGTTATTATTTGGGGGCATTTTATAGTAATTTTTAGAAAAATGAACATTGGTGGTTGTTACTGTTACATTTCTTTCTGGTTCCCGCAACAAGGACTACAAAGCCAAAAGGACACCAGAAAAGAAAGCTCTCCACCTGATTTCTAGCTCTGGCTTGGACACTAACTAGCTTGGAGTCTTTGCAAACCTGTTAACTGCTGCTAACTTCCTTTCTTTGTTGACATTTCTATTTCTGTTTCTGTTTCTTTCCATGAGATTTTAATTTCGTAATCTTTGTTTAGACTTTTATTATTTGGCTTTAAGTCAATACACAAAAAACAATCAGCTGGATGTCAATTCACCAAATGATTAATTTCTCAAATGACCAGTTCACCAATTTTTTAACAGATTAAAGATGAATCTATAAGAATTTTACCAGGAATAATAAATATAGTCATAAAAGTGTATTTTATTGTCAGTTAAAAGAGTGCTGGCATTTACTTTTTTGTTTTATTTTTCTTTCACATTTTTAGCTTTCATTGGTAACTGCTTAATCTTTACTCATTTTTTGTTTTGTCAATCTTTCTTTTTTAGCATGAGAACTATTGTGAGTTTTTCAAAGTCTATTACTTAAAAAAAATTGAATTTATATTTAATGATTCCAAATTTGTGGTTTTAATCATATGGGGGTAATTTCTATACATATAAAATCATAAAGATGCTACCAGAAAACTAGAGCTAATCAATGTATTTGATAAAGTTTCAGGATACAAAATTAATGCACAGAAATCTCTTGCATTCCTATATACTAACAATGAAAGATCAGAAAGAGAAATTAAGGAAAAAATCCCACTCACACTGCAACAAAAAGAATAAAATACCTAGGAATAAACCTACCTAAGGAGGCAAAAGACCTGTACTCAGAAAACTATAAGACACTGATGAAAGAAATAAAAAAGTGACACAAACAGATGGAGAGATATACCATGTTCTTGGATTGGAAGAATCAACATTGTGAAAATGACTGTACTACTCAAAGCAATCTACAGATTCAGTGAAATCCCTATCAAATTAACAATGGCATTTTTCATAGAACTAGAAAAAAAATCTTAAAATTTGTATGGAGACACAAAAGACCCCAAATAGCCAAAGCAATCTTGAGGAAAAAAACTGAACTGGAAGAATCAGCCTCCCTGACTTCAGACTATACTACAAAGTTACAGTAATCAAGACAGTATGATACTGGCACAAAAACAGAAATATAGATCAATGGAACGGGATAGAAAGCCCAGAGATAAACACATGCACATACGGTCAACTAATCTATGACAAAGGAGGCAATAATATAAAATGGAGAAAAGACAGTCTCTTCAATAAGTGGTGCTGGGAAAACTAGACAGCTATATGTAAAAGAATGAAGTTAGAATACCACCTAACGCCATACACAAAAATAAACTCAAAATGGATTAAAGTCCTAATGTCCTAAATTAAAGTCCTAAACCAGACACTATAAAACTCTTAGAGGAAAACATAAGAAGTATACTCTTAGAGGTAAATCACAGCAAGATCTTTTTAGACCCACTGCCTAGAGTAATGGAAATAAAAATAAACAAATGGGACCTAATGAAACTTCAAAGCTTTTGCACAGCAAAGGAAACTATAAACAAGACAAAAAGACAACCCTCAGAATGGGAGAAAATATTTGCAAATGAATCAATGGACAAAGGATTAATCTCCAAAATATAGAAACAGCTCATGCAGCTCAATATCAAAAAAACAAACAACCCAATCAAAAAATGGGCACAAGACCTAAATAGACATTTCTACAAAGAAGACATACAGATAGCCAAGAGGCAGATGAAAAGCTGCTCAACATCACTAATCATTAGAGAAATGCAAATAAAAGCTACAGTGAGGTATCACCTCACACTGGTCAGAATGGCCATCATCAAAAAATCTACAAACAATAAATGCTGGAGAAGGTGTGGAGAAAAGGGAGCCCTCTTAGCCTGTTGGTGGGACTGTAAATCGAAACAGCCACTATGGAGAACAGTATAAAGGTTCCTTAAAAAACTAAAATAGAACTACCATATGACCCAACAATCACACTACTGGGCATATACCCAGAGAAAACCATAATTCAAAAAGACACATGAACCCCAATGTTCATTGCAGCAGTATTTACAATAGCCAAGTCATGGAAGTAACCTAAATGGCCATTGCCAGATGAAAGGATAAAGAAGATGTGGTACATTTATACAATGGAATATTACTCAGGCATAAAAAATAATGAAATTGGGTCTTTTGTCGGATGGGGATGGCTCTAGTGACTGTGATATATAGTGACATAAGTCAGAAAGAGAAAATTAAATATCATATATTAAAACACATATGTGGAATTTAGAAAAATGGTACAGATGAACCTGTTTGCAAGGCAGAAATAGAGACACAGACATAGAGAACAAACATATGGACCCCAAGGGGGGAAAAGGGGTGTGGGATGAATTGGGAGATTAAGATTGACATATGCACACTAATATGCATAAAATAGATAACTAATGAGAACCTGCTGTATAGCACAGGGAACTCTACTTCACTTTGCTGTACAGTAGAAACTAACACAGCTTTGTAAAACAACTCTACCACAATTAAAAAAAATGTTGTATTTATATTTAATAAATTTCATATTTGTGGTTGTAATCATATGGGGATATTAGTAAGTATTTCTGGGAATATTTACTTCCTCTTTTGAGTGATAAAACTCTTTTATGTTGGAGCTTTGTGCAAACTACTACCAAGTGAAATTAGTCCAAATGCATTAGCTAGCATTCAAAATTTAGTAACTTCTAATGTGAGATGATTTCTGGTTATCTCTTTCAAATACTTTTGAAATTAAAAATAATTAAAATTTAACATTCAAGTAAGATATACTTTAAATCAATGTAATCAAATTTATTTAAATTTTAAGTTTATATTTACATAATTTAAAATTAATTGTTCAAATTCTTTTAAATTTAAGGAATTTTTAATTTGATTGAACATCAACATTAATTTTACTCTATTATAATTCAATATTTAAATGTAAATTAATATTGATTTTAATCATTAGATAACTTCTCAGCTAATAACCTAGTTGAAGTATTGGAGAATAAAATTTTAAAATGTTTAACCTTTAAAAATTCAAAAATCTATTTAACTGCTCTTAAAATAATAAGCGGTAACTAAGACATTCCAAGTAAAATGCCAAAATCTTAATTAATATTTTATGAATTTTTTCAATGTGAACTGTTAAAAGATAAACTGATAAAATTTTATGAGTTTATCTGGTCAAAAACCAATTTGAATCAGGCAGAGCCAAACTAGAAGTTGTTAGGATGGTCCACTGACAGAGGCCAGGTAGAGACTTCTAGAGAAAATGTGGAAGCAAGTAAGTAAACTATTGATTGGCTACAGCTTAAAGCCTAGTTTGCTGTTTGTGATTAGTCATCCTTAGAGTTTTGATTTTGTATTTTTGAGGCATTTACAGACTTAGATTTTGGTTTGCTTAGGTAAACCACCAAGGCATTAAAGCCATATCAGTTTAATGGCCTCCATGTTTAGTTAATTTAACAAAATACTGATCTGTTTTATAATTTTATTGTGTTTATTTTGCTATTTTTGTAAACATTTCAAACCAAGTGTAGTTAATATTCAGAAAAAGTGGATTTAATTATCAGTAATCTAAATTGAAATTCCTATTAAAACACTGGAAGCAGTAATTAAAACCATGAGCACATTGTACTTTGGGTTAATGGATTCTTTGCTGAATTGCTTCATTATCTCTTTCCCCAGTTCCCAACACCATTTAAACCAAAATTTACCACCAAACGACCAACTATCAAACAAAATAGAGAAGAACAATAACAGCAACAATGAAACTAGATTGGATTGTTTCAGTTCTTATCTAATAAAACACAACATGGAACACAGTGTTTTGACCCTTTTTGATAATGTATTATTTAATTGCACAGAACTGCTTTCCCATTTAAAGTTACTTCCCTCATATATATTGTTCTCACCTGGTTTGGAAATTTTGCTCATTACATTTATTCAACAGATATTTGTATCTGGTATAGATACTGGTAGTTGGGGATAAGGGCTCTGTTTATCAGAGGCTTATGTTCAATAACAAACAAGCAAACTTCTTATATAATGTGTTTTATGCTTTAACTGAAGTTGTTTACAAAGCATTGCAGTTAAACAGTGAAGAAGAAGCAAATATTACTGTCCAACAAACCCCTCTGTCCTCCCATGTTCGTCAACTCCCTTCAGGGCAACATCTCTCTTATCACATCAAAGCTTTTTGGGCATCTTGCTCTTCTAGCTCTCTCCTTCCTTGGCATCTTCATACTTCTCTTTGTCTTTCTCTTGTTTGAGAATGTTTTTCCTGCTCTCCTTCTACTTTGAGATTAAATATCACCATTGTAAAGAGGACTTCCCTAATGACCCCCTCTAAATTAGCCAATGTCCCATTCAAGTTAACCTCTATTATATCACTCTGTTTATTCCCTTAATAATATAGTTAGTGCTTATCACTACCTATGAATAACTTGTTTTATTCACTTGTTTAATTATTTATTATTTGTCCTCCCCTGTTGTTTTTTTTTTTTTTTTTTTTTTTTATTGGCCACATGGCACAACTTGTGGGATCTTACCAGGGATCAACATGGCACAACTTGTGGGATCCAACCAGGGATCAAACCAAGACCCACAGCAGTGAAAGCTCCGAGTCTTAAAACACTTGACCACCAGGGAATTAACCTACTGTTGGAATTTAAGCTCCATCAGAGCTTAAATTTCCTTGTTTTTTCCTTGTTTTCACCTATTGTTTCCAGAGACATTAGTCCATAACTGCATTTGATATTTGTTGGATAATTAATATATCTATGCATTTATTTATCCACCTATACATTTATTCATTTCCTCAATAAATATTTATTATATGTCAGGCATTTTTATATGTCAGGCATTTTTTTAGTCTTGGGGAATAAGAGTAAATACAAAGGCAAACCTCTATCCTTATGAATGTTGCAGTCCAGAAATGGAGATAGACATGAAGTAAATAGACTAGTAATAGACAACATTTGAGATGGTGATTAATGTTATGCAGAAAAATAGAACACGGAAGATAGAATGGGTTTAATTTGAAAGGGAGTTATATATGCTAAGAAAGGAAGATCTTAAGGAGAAAGTAACATTTAAATAGAGCCCTGAAGGAAGTGACGAACTATTTACTGTGATTAAAATAAGAAGTAGGGCTTCCCTGGTGGCGCAATGGTTGAGAGTCTGCCTGCCGATGAAGGGGACACGGGTTCGTGCCCCAGTCCGGGAAGATCCCACATGCCGTGGAGTGGCTGGGGCTGTGAGCCATGGCCGCTGAGTCTGCGCTTCTGGAACCTGTGCTCCACAACAGTAGGAAGTATACGATTGTCTAGGTAATAGATGTCATTGCTTTGAACCAGAATATTAGCAGTGTAGGTTAGGAGAGGTGGTCATATTCTAGACATACCTTGAAGTTACAGCATACGGAATTTGTTCATAGCATAAATGTACAATGTGGAACAAGAGAAAGGAATTAGGATGACAGATTTTTGGTCTGATCCCTTAGAAGGATGGAATTGAAGTCTATGAAAAGAACAGGTTTGGGGGAAGGGAGGAAATTGGGAATAAGTTTGGGGCATGTTAAGCTTAAAATGCCTGTAAGACATCCAGGCAATAATGTGAAATAGGCAATTTGGATATAGAAATTGAAATTCAGAGAATTCACCCATCCATCTTAATAAATATTTACTGATTACCTATGCTATATCAGAAACTGTGATACAGTGCTCTAACTACTAATCTGAAAAAGACACTATTCCTATCTTTTAGGAATTTTCAGTTAAAATGAAAAAGAGAAAAGTAAACAAGTATTTCCAATAAGATGGGATGAAAGTTTTCATGATGCTCCAAGAATATGTAGCAGTGGTTGGGAAGAGTTTTATTTGGGATTGGGTTAAGAAAAAAATCATTGGGAAAGTTGATGTTTTGGCAGAGACTTCAATGATGTTCAGGAGTTAGCTAAGTTGAGAGTGGGATGTAGAATGTTCCTTGCTGATTTTCAAATATACCTCATGTAATTCTATTTCTCGGATTTAGGTAGATAGTTATTAGTTTTAAATAGGCAGCAAATTTTCAAATCCATCTAAGCAATTTGTTGCATATACTAATTTTATAGTATTGAGTAACTTGACAAATGATCTTGATAATATGTTTCACAGCCAACAGTCTTTAGAAATGGTAATCTGACCATTTAAAAGGAAAGTTTAAAAGCCTATGAGAAATAGAGGCCAAGAGGGAAAAAAGCTTGAAGATATGTAAGCGTTCCAGCCAGCACATTCTAGTGATGGAAAAAATTTACAATAAAATCCTCATGAATGGATTTTTACAAATCCAGTTTTTGTGTTTTTCACTGGGATGTGTCTACTGCTAAGAAATTGTGTTCTGCCTTGTTCAGATACCAGGTTCTTTTCTTGCTGGAATGATGCTTTGGGGTTTATGATAGATAGAAAAGTAAAATCTAACACCTTTTCCTCAAACTCTATTCCTACTTCATAAGCAACTCCTCTGTTTGATCCTCTCCCTGAAGTTCCTATTGACAGGGCATCAATAATTTTATTTGTATACCACTTTTCACAGCACTAAAACTGCTTCACAGAACTAGTAACATCCCAGTTCCCAACATAGACTGACAAATTATTTGTTCAAAAGGCAAAACTATCAAGCCTGCACTGCTTACCCTTCAGTGTGCAGAGCTTTATTGGCTGCATGTGAAATGAGGGGAACATCAGATGCCCATGTCATTCAACAAGCAGAGGTGCTGGAGAAGTCTCTGCCATGGCCTCTTGGAGCCACAGGCTGTGGATTTCTGGAGTCTGAGAGGCCATGTGAACAACCTTCATGTAAGAGGATGTGCCAGTTTCTCCAGTGGCCCTTCATAGGGAACTCACTGTTATGAGACTCGAATTCTTGGGTTGAAAATTATCGCAGAGTACTAACCATTCTAGGGGCTGCCCTTAGTAACCATTTCAAGTAAAACTAGACACAAATGTCACTTCTTCATTAGCAAAAATTACAAAAATGGTGTTTTAGCCCTTCTTCAACATGGCTCTTCCACTCTGGTCAGGTTTACGTTTTCACTTTCTCTGCAGGCATTTCATCTTCTTTTCTCTTCTTCCTTTCCCCAGGTGACCATTTTCCCTGATCATTACTAATACACCTTTTTTCTCTTTCCAATAATCAGATTACACAGGCATGCTCCTCTCTCTAATCTCAATAATCCAAACTAAATTCATATTCCTTTAACTTTTTTTCTTTAATATTTGCATATCTGTATATATGTTGTAATAAATACCTATATGAATCCCAATATTGGGCCAGAGTAATGTGATTATGTGAATTTCTACTGAGCTCTACAGACTGGTGTAGAGCTTGTGTAATCATGGTGTAATATGTATAGCACCACATATGCATACACACCATTAAATATTAAATTACTATAAAAAATTACTATATTATTGTTCATATGTTGCTTTGTAAAATTTCCTTGTTTCTTATGCTCATGTGTTCCTGTTAAAGTGTTAAATACTTGAAACACTTGATGTATGACACATGTATGAAACACTTGATGTATATCTTTGTTTTTTAATTTATCTTAAATACATAGTAAAGAAATGTATATATATATATGTATATATGTCAGAGTATATAATAATTTTTGAGTGACTGGAATTACTGAGTTTTAGTTTATAGACTCAAAATAGTAGAGTGTAGCAACATGAAGTTTGTATATGCTTGCATATAATATATGTGATGTGTATACATTATAGCTATTTGACAAATGACTATAAGTACCTGTATTCATAAACAAATGGATGCATACAATTATATCATTATTTTATAAAAATCAAGAAATTAGGTACTTACACTATAAAAATGTTATGTATATATAAAAGTTACACATATATTTTGTCTCATAATACCATAAAGCTAATTACAAGATTAAGAATTTATCTCAAGAGCTATTAAGAAAATAAATGTGTAATTTATGTTTAATTTCAGTGGGTTTACCCTTTAGGAAAATAAAATCCAATGGTTTTCACTAAAGATACATGTTATGGCCTGGAAAAAAATATAGTATCTAATGTGTGCAAATACTTCCCTCTCAACAAATTCTTCTATTGGCACGTACAACTTTTAAGCCACATTTTACTAAGCCCTAAAGCAGATGAAAATCAAATGCAGATGTGGAATGGGAGCCAAGCAGATGCTGAAAAACCCTGTCAATATCCTAAAGGAATCCATTCCCTATCAGAGAGAAACTTAATTTCTACTATAAAGAATTTGATTATGTATTGTTATACAAAATGTGATTAATGTTTTGTGGTGATTAATCAACTGCAAAATATATAATTATGCCATCTGTATTTTTCCAGCTTCTTGTCACTTACAAATTCTGCAGGGGAGTTGGGAGGTAGGGTGTTGAGAACTTGTGGCATTTGGAAAGCTTTAAAGCCACAGGAGACTCAACTGGGGAACAGAGCAACTTACAGGCCTGATGCTTATTCTAATGGAAAAGCAATAAGATCATAAACAAAGAGACTTCAAAGCCCACTGGCTCCCTGCAGAACAGAAGACTCTGATAAGGGAGGCCACAGCCTCTCATACATAGCAAGAATTAGCTCCCAAAGTTAAATTGCCATTCGCTTTTCATTCCAAAAACAGGTTACAAACTTCATTTTGACTAGTGGAAGGAATGGCCTAAGTGCCAGGCATGGATTTATCACTTATTTCAGTACATCAATAAAATAAATACTTTTGCATTTCTATTCCACTACAATCCAAGATGTAAGACTGTGATTAAGGTTTATGCCACCACCCATATTCATGCCTTCCTAAAAAGTGAAACTGTTAGAATTGTATTTACACACATGTCCTGGTTGGAAAAAAGTTTCATTATAGTTGAGAGTGGCTTATTAAGTTGCATTCTGCAGAAAACAAGGGTTTTAATGTATTATTTTGACCTAGATAATATGTTTCACTGATTTTTTTTTCATTTTACTATTGCTTTGAGTGGGGGGAGCATTATGTAGAAACAGCTTAAAATGAGATCTGCTTCAAATTCCCAATGGTTTTTAGTAAGAAGAACAGCATCTATTGTGTGCTGAAGAGTAGCAGAGGGACATGAAGTGATTTTCCTAAAGCACGCTTCCTTAACTCTAGATATACGTTAGAACTGCATGGAATTTGTTTTTTTTTTTTTAACATAAAGTCTGGGCTACATCTACAGAGATTAATTGTTCTGGGGTGGGGTCCAAACACTGGTGTTTTTTTGGTTTCCAGATGATTTCCATATATTGTCTTCCAGGATGAATATCCAATAATACAGTGGATCTTCAAGTGTGGTCCTCAGACCATCAACTCGGCATCACCTGGAAACTTATTAAAAATGTAAATTATCAAGTTCCACTACAGACATACTGAGTTTGAAACTCTGGCATGAGGTCCAATGGACTATAATGCAGTAAGCCCTACAGGTGACTTGGATAAACACTAATTTTTCTTCAAACTTTAGCTGCATTAAAATCAAAATTTCTGATATAGTAGGTTTGGTGTGAGGCTCAAGAATCTGTATTTCTAACTAGTTTCAAGGTGATGCTGATGCTGCTAGCTGGGAGACTACTTTGTGTACTGCAGGGTTGAAGTGTTGCAACAAATATAAGATGAGACTAACAAGACAACATATTTATAGATTTTTTTAATATGTTATATATCACCCTTCTTAAGAATTGCCCTTTTGTCAAAGATAACCTTTGTAAAACCTTTAGTTTCAAACCCCACCAGGTGATACCGCACAGTCTCTGTCCAGATTCTAGAATAAAACCTAGAATCTAGGGGCTCATCCATCTTGTTCATTACTGAGTGTGGATTTAGCACAGTTTAGCTCTCAATAAACACTTCCGGCATGAAAGAGATAATGAGAGAATATTTTGATTGAGCTTACCAGAAAATTCAGTCTAGCAAAAATTTCACTTATTCTTTTCAGTAGTTGTTTTACTTAATTTTAATTGACAGGCTGTTTTTAAATACTATCGACTAGCTGTATTTTGCTTAAAAGATTGAATCTGTCTAGTTTAGCAACTGGCAACAAGCAGACATTTATTGACTAGATTTTTTGGTTCTGAATCAGTTACCATGAAGCTGAGCGAACATCAGTTGATGCCACCAGTGCAGTTATTTCCTGTTCATATGGTCCTAATATCTATAAACCTTTAATCCTTCAATCATATAATTATGAATCTGCCATCAGCAACTTACAGAACAGAGCAGTTCACTGATAAAGGGTAATCCATCTATTTCCTTGCTCCTTTGTACACATGTTCTGATAATTATAACAATGTAAATGGAAATAAAAAAGAATATCTATGACAGTTTAATCGGAATGGGGGATTTTTCCAACTTCTAAGACTGTCAGTATGATATTCTTATATGATTGCAGAGAGTGAAAAGTAAGTATTTTTGACACATAGTTTGTAGAAGGTTAATTTCCTTCTTTCTCTCCTTTAGCAGGAGAGAAGGAAGAAAATAATTTATGGACTTAAAGATTTAGGAAAAAAGAAGGGGGGCTATTCTCTGTGAAAAGTCAATATGCATCCAGTCTCAAAAACACACCTCTCAGTACATGGGGCTCCTGTACCCTTATATTGCTTTTAGAGGGATCTGGATGAAAGCTTCAGCTAAACTATTTCTGGGAGTTGAGAGCAAGGAGTTATTGTTCAATATGTCATCTTCACCTATGTATAAAATAGACGGTAGTTAGCATATTTTGCCAAAATCTCAAGAGATGTCAGATTGTGTCAAATTTAGCATATTTCATCAAGATCTCAAAAAGACTTTAGATTTATCAATTTTGTGAGAGAAGTATGATCTGGATCACATGTTCAACTCGCCAGTTGTCTATGAAAAAATAACAAAAGTCAACAAGAAGTAATATTGCTAAATGTTGACAAACAGCTTTATCACCCATAAGGATGACTCGAAAAAAAAAAAAAACAAATTATTTATTTGGAATTTGGAGATGACTCCAAAAAGAACATAGAAAGATTTGTTTCAGAGAAAGAGAAAAGAATCAGGGAAATATAGTCATTTTTTGTAATAATGTTAAATGGAGTATAATCCATAAAAATATTGAATCACTTTGCTGTACACTGGAAACTAATATAATATTGTAAATCAACTATACTTTAACTTAAAAAGAAGAATCAGAATTCAATAATCTAGGAAAAACTACTTAAAGATGAGAAAATTGTAAAATAGAACCACCCAACACAACCTACATGCATGTTATTTCAATGAATTTGAAATAACATTATAAAATGTACAATACATTAATATATGTGTAGTAAATAAATTAAAATGAAATATAAGATGGATTTTATTGATTGATTTATTTTTTCTATCCCCTCCCTCTTGGACCTCCCTCCCATCCCCCCATTCCACCAATCTATGTCATCACAGAGCACCAAGCTGAGCTCCCTGTGCTGTATAGCAGGTTCCTACTGGCTATCTATTTTACACATGGTAGTGTATATATGTCAGTCCTAATCTCTCAAGTTGTCTTACCCTCCCCTTCCCCCATTGTATTCAAATGTCTGTTCTCTACATCTGAGTCTCTATTCCTGCCCTGGAAATAAGTTCATCTGCACCATTTTTCTAGATTCCACATATATGTGTTAATATACGATATTTGTTTTCTCTTTCTGATTTACTTCACTCTGAGTGACAGACTCTAGGTCCATCCACACATCTACAAATGACCTAATTTTGTTCCTTTTCATGGCTGAGCAATATTCCGTTGTATATATGTACAACACCTTCTCTCTCTCTTTTTTTTTTTTTTTGTGGTACGCAAGCCTCTCACTGTTGTGGCCTCTCCCGTTGTGGAGCACAGGCTCCGGACACACAGGCCCAGTGGCCATGGATCACGGGCTCAGCCGCTCTGTGGCATGTGGGATCTTCCTGGACCAGGACACGAACCTGCGTCCCCTGCATCGGCAGGTGGACTCTCAACCACTGCGACACCAGGGAAGCCCTACAACCTCTTCTTTATCTATTCATCTGGCACTGGACATTTAGGTTGTTTCCATGACTTGGCTATTGTAAATAGTGCTGCAATGAACATTGGGGTGCATGTGTCATTTTGAATTATATTTCTTTCAGGGTAATATGTCCAGGAGTGGGATTGCTGGGTCATATGGTACTTCTATTTTTAGTTTTTTAAGGAACCTCCATATTGTTCTCCACAGTGGTTGTATCAATTTACATTCCCACCAACAGGGCAAGAGGGTTCCCTTTTCTCCACACCCTCTCCAGCATTTATGGTTTGTAGATTTTGTGATGATGGCCATTCTGACCAGTGTGAGGTAATACCTCACATTGTAGTTTTGATCTGCATTTCTCTAATAATTAGTGATGTTGAACACCTTTTCATGTGCCTGTTGGCCATCTGTATGTCTTCTTTGTAGAAATGTCTATTTAGGTTTTCTGCCCATTTTTTGATTGGTTTTTAAATTTGTTTTTGATATTGAGCTGCATGAACTGTTTCTATCTTTTTGAGATTAATTATTTGCCTGTTGCTTCATTTGCAAATATTTTCTCCCATTCTGAAGGTTGTCTTTTTGTCTTATTCATAGTTTCCTTTGCTGTGCAAAAGCTTTTAAGTTTAATTAGGTCTCATCTGTTTATTTTTGGTTTTATTTTTATTACTCTAGGAGGCGGGTCTAAAAAGATCTTGCTGTGGTTTATGACAAAGAATGTTTTTTCCTACATTTTCCTCTAAGAGTTTTATAGTGTCTGGTCTTACATTTAGGTCTTTATTCCATTTTCAGTCTATTTTTGTGTACAGTGTTAGGTGGTGTTCTAATTTAATTCTTTTACATATAGCTGTCCAGTTTTCCCAACACCACTTATTGAAGAGACTGTCTTTTCTCCATTGCATATTATTGCCTCCTTTGTCATAGATTAGGTGACCGTAGGTGTGTGGGTTTATCTCTGTGTTTTCTATCCTGTACCATTGATCTATATTTCTGTTTTGCTCCAGTACCATACTGTCTTGATTACTGTAGCTTTGTAGTATAGTCTGAAGTCAGGGGGTCTGAGTCCTCCAGCTCCGTTTTTCTTTCTCAAGATTGCTCTTGGAGTTTGGGATCAACATATCAATACTGCTATATTTAAAATGGATGACCAACAAGGATCTACTGTATAGCACAGGAGAAACTGCCAAATGTTATGTGGCAGCCTGGATGGAAGGGGAGTTTGGGGGAGAATTGATACATTTATATGTATGGTTGAGTTCTTTTGCTGTGTACTTGAAACTATCACAAAATTGTTAATCAGCTATACTCCAATCTAAAATAAAAAGTTAAAAAAAAAAGATTGTTTTCTCTATTTGGAGTCATTTCTGTTTGTATACAAATTGTAAAAATTTTTGTTCTAATTCTGGAAAGAATAACATTGGTAATTTGGTAAGGATTGCACTGAATCTGTACATTGTTTTGGGTGGTATAATCATTTTCACAGTTTTGATTCTTCCAATCCAAGAACACGGTATATCTCTCGATCTTTTTGTATCATCTTTAATTTCTTTCATCAGTGTCTTATAGTTTTCTGCATACAGGTCTTTGTCTCCGTAGGTAGGTTTATTCCTAGGTAATTTACTCTTTTTATTGAGATGGTAAATGGGATTGTTTCCTTAATTTTTCTTTCTGATTTTTCACTGTTAGTGTATAGGAATGCAAGAGATTTCTGTGCATTAATTTTGTATCCTGCAAATTTACCAAATTCATTGATTAGCTGTAGTATTTTTCTGGTGGCATCTTTAGGATTTTCTATGTGTGGTATCATGCCATCTGCAAACAGTGACAGTTTTGTTTCTTCTTTTCCAATTTGTACTCCTTTTATTTCTTCTTTTCCAATTTGTACTCCTTTTATTTCTTTTTCTTTCCTGACTGCTGTGGCTAGGACTTCAAAAACTATGCTGAATATGAGTGTTGAGAATGGACATCCTTGTCTTATTCCTGATCTTAGAGGAAATGCTTTCAGTTTTTCGCCATTGAGAATGATGTTTGCTGTGGGTTTGTGGTATATGGCTTTTAGTATGTTGAGATAAGTTCCCTCTCTGCCCACTTTCTGGAGAGTTTTTATCATAAATGGGTGTTGAATTTTGTTAAAAGCTTTTTCTTCATTTCTTGAGATGATCATATGTTTTTTAGTTTTAATTCATTAACGTGGTGTATCACATTGATTTGCATATATTGAAGAATCCTAGAATTCCTGGGATAAATCTCACTTGATCATGCTGTATGACCCTTTTAATGTGTTGGTGGGTTCTCTTTGCTAGTATTTTGTTGAAGATTTTTGCATCTATGTTCATCATTGATATTGACCTGTAGTTTTTTTTTTGTATGTGTGTGGCATCTTTCTCTGGTTTTGGTATCAGCGTGATGATGTCCTTGTAGAAAGAGTTTGGGAGTGTTCCTCATTCTGAAATTTTTTTGGGAAGAGTTTGAGAAGGATAGATTTTAGCTCTTCTCTAAGTTCTTGATAGAATTTGCCTGTGAAGCTCTCTGGTCCTGGAATTGTATTTGCTGGAAGATTTTTTAAAATATTTATTTATTTATTTAGGCTGTGTTGGGTCTTAGTTGTGGCACACGGGATCTTTGTTGCGGGACACGGGATCTTTCGTTGTGAGGTGTGTGCTCCTCTCTAGTTGTCACATGCAGGTTTTCTCTTCTCTAGTTGTGGTGTGCAAGCTCTAGGGTGTGCACACTTTGTAGTTGTAGCGTGCAGGTTCCAGAGCGCATGGTCTCTGTAGTTTGCAGCACACATGCTTTCTAGTTGAGGCACATGAGCTCAGTAGTTGTGGTGTGTGGGCTTACTTACCCTGCGGCATGTGGAATCTTAGTTCCCTGACCAGGGATCAAACCCCCATCCCCTGCATTGGAAGGCAGATTCTTTACCATTGTACCACCAGGAAAGTCCCTGTTGGAAGATTTTTAATCTCAGTTTCAACCTCATTACTTGTGATTGGCCTGCTCTTATTTTCTAATTCTTCCTGGTTGAGTCTTGGAAAGTTGAACCTTTCCAAGAATTTGTCCATTTCTTCCAGGTTGTCAATTTTATTGACATAGAGTTGCTTGTAGTAGTCTCTTATGATCATTTGTCTTTTTGCAGTGTCAGTTGTAATTTCTCCTTTTTTGTTTCTAATTTTATTGGTTTGAGTCCTTTCCCTTTCTTTCTTGATGAGTCTGGGTAAAGGTTTATCAATTTTGTTTATCTTCTCAAAGAATGAACTTTTAGCTTTGTTGATTTTGCTGTTGTTTTCTTCATTTCTATTTCATATATTTCTCCTCTGATCTTTATGATTTCTTTCCTTCTACTGACCTTGGGTTTTGCTTTTTCTTCTTTCTCTAGTTGCTTTAGGTATAAGGTTAAATTTTTTTATTTGAGATTTTTCTTGTTTCTTGAGGTGAGATTTTATTGCTACAAACTTCCCTCTTAGAACTGCTTTTGGTGCATCTTATAGGTTTTGGGTTGTCGTGTTTTCATTGTCATTTGTTTCTATGTATTTTTTTATTTCCTGTTTGATTTCTTCAGTTATCTCTTGGTTATTTAGTAACATATTGTTTAGCCTCCCTATGTTTGTGTTTTTTACTTTTTTTTCTGTAATTTATTTCTAATCTCATAACATTGTGGTCAGAAAAGATACTTGATATGATTTCAATTTTCTTAAATTTACTGAGGCTTGATTTGTGACCCAAGATATGATCTGTCCTGTAGAATGTTCCGTGTGCACTTGAGAAGAAAATGTATTCTGCTGCTTTCAGATAGAATGTCCTATAAATATCAGTTAAGTCTATCTGGTCTATTGCATCATTTAAAGCTCATGTTTCCTTATTAATTTTCTGTCTGGATGTTCTGTCCATTGGTGTAAGTTGGGTGTTAAATTTCCTCACTATTATTTTGTTACTGTTGATTTTTTATTTTATGGCTGTTGGCATTTGCCTTATGAATTGAGATGCTCATATGTTGGGTCCATAAATATTTACAATTGTTATATCTTTTTTGGACTGATCCCTTGATGATTCTGTAATGTCCTTCCTTGTCTCTTGTAACAGTCTTTATTTTAAAGTCTATTTTATCTGAAATGAATATTTCTACTCCAGCTTTCTTTTGATTTCCACTTGCATGGAATATCTTTTTCCATCCCCTCACTTTCAGTCTGTATGTGTCCCTAGCTCTGAAGTTGGTCTCTTCTAGAGACCATATATACAGGTCTTGTTTTTGTATCCATTCAGCCAGTCTATGTCTTTTGGTTGGAGCACTTAATCCATTTACATTTAACATAGTTATCTATATATATGTTCCTGTTGCCATTTTCTTAATTGTTTTGGATTTGTTATTGCAGGTCTTTTCCTTCTCTTGTGTTTCCTGCCTAGAGAAGTTCCTTTAACATTTGTTGTAAAGCTGGTTTGGTGGTGCTGAATTCTCTTAGCTTTTGCTTGTCTGTAAAGCTTTGGATTTCTCTGTCGAATCTGAACGAAATCCTCACTGGGTAGAGTGATCTTGCTTGTAGGTTTTTCCCTTTCATCATTTTACATATATCCTGCCACTCCCTTCTGGTCTGCAGAGTTTCCACTGAAAAATCAGCTGATAAGCTTGTAGGGATTCTCTTCTATGTTATTTGTTGCTTTCCCATTGCTGCTTTTAATAATTTTTCTTTGAATTTAATTTTTGTTGGTTTGATTAATATGTGTCTTGGTGTTTCTTTTAGGATTTATCCTGTATGGGACTCTCTGCACTTCCTGGACCTGGGGTGACTATTTCCTTTCCCATGTTAGGGAACTTTTCCATTATAATCTCTTCAAATATTTTCTCAGACCCTTTTACTTTCTCTTCTTCCTCTTGGACACCTATAATTCGAATGTTGTGCCAGAGGTCTCTGAGACTGTCCTCAATTCTTTTCATTCTGTTTTTTCTTTATTTTTCTCCTTGGCAGTTGTTCCTACCACTCTATCTTCCAGCTCATTTATCTGTTCTTCTGCCTCAGTTATTCTGCTATTGATTCCTTCTAGTGTATTTTTCATTTCAGTTATTGTGTTGCTCATCACTGTTTGCTTATAATATAGTTCTTTTAGTTCTTTGTTAAACATTTCTTGTATTTTCTCGACCCATGCCTCTATCCTATTTCTGAGGTTTTGGATCATCTTTACTATCATTGACTCTGAATTCTTTTTCAGGTAGGTTGCCTATTTCTTCTTTGTTTATTTAATCTTCTAGTTTTATTTTTTATCCTGCTCCTTCGTCTGTAATGTATTTCTTTGTCATCTCATTTTTTTGATGGATGGGCCTGTGGTCCTGTCTTACTGGTTATTTGTCCTGAGGCTTCCAGCACTGGAGTTTGCAGGCAGTTAGTATAACCAGGTCTTGGTGCCAAGATGAGGACCTTTGGGATATCTTACTCTGATTAATATTCCCTGAGATCTGAGGTTCTATGTTAATCTAGCTTTTTGGACTTGGTGCTCCCACCACAGGATCTCAGGCCTGATGCCTGGCTTATGAACCAAGATCCTGCAAGCTATGCAGCAGAGAAAAAAAAAAAAAAAAAAAAAAAAGCAGAACAATAGCAAGGAATAAAAAAAAAACTAAAATTAGAAAAATAAAATTATAAATGAAACAAAAACACCAAGGTAAAACAGAACAACCACAGTAGCAGGAAAAAAAAAAAAAAGGCTGGAAAAGTCCCTGTGGTAGGCCAGAGCTTAGGCAGGGAGTGGAGCTTAGATAGGAGTGGGGCTTAGGTTCAAGATCTACTAATGAGAAAAGGCCCTGGGAGGGTGAGGGGTGGGACTTTGGCTCAGTGCAGCTAGAGGGGAATGCCAAGGGTGGAGGATCAGGCCTAGGACCCCAGCAGGCTTGCCAGGACTCAAGTGGGCAGGGGAAATTGTGGTTGCATTCCCTTTGGATCCTCAGATCCTCTGAGGGTCTCTCCCCATCCCCACTGATCCTCTCACCATGGTTGGGCCCTTCCTGAGAGTGAGACCCACTCCCCTCCCCCAGCCACCCCTCAGGGCCACTGGTCCCATCCCGCCTCCACTTCTCCTCCCACCTCACTCCCCCCAACATCCTACCCAGTCACTCGGGGTTTCCTCCTGTCCCCCTAGGTACCCAAGGTCCTCCACCAGTGCCTGTTAAGTGCCCTAGTTGTGAGAAGATGCAAACTCTGTGTTCTCCAACTCTGCCATCTTCTGAGATGGATTTTAATATAGAGTAAGGGCAGATATATAATTAGAAATTTTAAAAGAAAAGAAATGAAAAAAGATAAAAGCAAGCTTTATCATCACAACTTGAGATAGACTTGACTTTGTGCATAAATTTAATCACTGACCTTTAGAAGCACAACTGTGCAAAGGGCTAGAAAGGATATATAAGTCAGGAGTTATCACAGACTCATGGTGTAGTACTTCCAGTTTCCAAGTCTTTGTAAAACTAAATGTCTTTGCATTCCAAAAACTTGGAAGAAGAAGTCCATTGTGAGAAGAATTTATAACTTGTATGTACTGAGAAATGAATGAATAAGTACTATCTGTATAGATACAGATTTACTTTGAAAAATGTTGGGTGAATAAAGAAAGTTGCAATATTGTAAGAATAGAATGAGAATATTTATGCAAAGTTTAAAGCACACAGTAAATTGTTCATGAATACATTAGGTTTAGATACCTCTCAGAGCAAGTGTGGTGAATGTGTGCAGAAAGGAGTGCAAAGGTGAGTTCTGTAAAAATCGACTTGAAAAAACCACAGATTAATTAATTATTAATCATGATTAATTATTACATGATTAATTATTAATAATTAATAAATTGATTATTTCTGGAGGCCCATTAGATCACTTTATTTTTGAATAGTATGATCTTTAAACATTTGAAGAAACAAAGAAAGTGACACCACATAGTTCTGTCTTATAGTGGAGGAGAAGAGAATGTTGTCCTAATTTCATCATTTATGTGGGCAAGTGTTTATTGACCTCTGTGAGTGGATTACTCGGTTGAAAGGACATTACAGTTAAACAGATACATTTCTGTCTTCAAAGAGTTCACAATTTCAAAGCCCTACAGGATCTAGGAAAATTAAAGGAGGCTGAAATTCTAGGTAAATGTTCCTGTTTCTTAGCATTTTGTAAATAGCTCTAGTTTCTGTTAACCATGCTCTCTTTGTTATAAATTTTAATATTATTGTAAAAAGAATTCGACTCCAGGAAAATCAAAGTATATTCATTTTCACTTAATGTTTAAATATTGATAAAATGTTATTTCTGTGTGTTCTGACCATTACAAGCTTCTTTGTAAGAATAACCACTAATCATTTGTTATAGAACTTCAACTTTTCAAAGATACCTTAGTGGGGTAACCAATTAAAGGAGACCATTAAGGAAATATATTGCAATTAAATTTACATTCAACAGATAGGGCTTGTTGGTAGGTAAAAGGAATCTTTTAAATGTGGGCTATTTATTTTTACATTTTATCATGTTGATTATCACAGCATGAGACATTCTTTTAGATTAAAAATTGTTGTGACACGTTAACTTTAAAAAATGAAAAAGCCAATATGCACAACTAAACAATTATCACTTTCAACCTAGACTCACAAATGAAAATAAATAGGTAAGACAAGAGCACATAAACGCTTAGTGGGTCTCAGTTATACTCACTGCCTCTGTGGCAGCTCCATTAACTTGAAACCTTGGATTGTTGTTAAGAAATTACAGTCTTGCCTCAGGAAAGGAGTAGAGTTATGCTTGCTCATAAAACTGGGATATATCTTCTTCATCATGAGGCTAGGCATTCTCCCTTCAAATGTGGAGTAGGTATATGTCTTAATATGTGGCATTTAACAAGTGCATAATCTACCTCCTTTCTCTCAGAATGTGTTTTCAAATTCTATTAGTGTCAGAAGTTTGCAAGTTGAGGCAAAGACCATACTTCAAATATATAGCAATGATACAGAAGATATAAATGAGTAAACAACAGTAATGGCAACAAAAAAGTCACTTTATGCAGGCTCAAAAACTGGATTATATATTTTTGTGGTCCAGAAAAATGGAACAGATGCAGAGGAGAAAGAGGGAGCACAGCTCTGAAGTTGTGCTTGTTGGTCTCTAAGATTGTGGGTAGATAATGGCCATGGTATTCAGTAATGGACCATCTGCTTGCAGCCACCCGGAGAATAGTGCTCAGAACAGTCCACTCCAAAATGCACTTGAAAAGGCAAAAATGTAAGAATCTAGGGAAGCCTGAGGACAAGGTCAAAGCTATGTGATCAGCAAATGCAACAAACTACAGTTGGCTGGATGATGGGAAGTGCAAAATCCCTAATAGCTTAGCAGGAAAGAGATCTGAACCATTACTATAAGTACTGAGGTCCAGTGAGGAGTGAGGGCCAGATCAAAATCATGAGACAAAGACAGGTAAGAAAAGGGAGGATGAAGTAAAAAAAGGAAAAACACATGCACGCACACAAAACTTCCCACTCAAAATTAGCATTTCCTCCATAATGGCAAAAAATAAAAATAAAAAGTAAAGATATATAGTTACAGATATAATATAAATTCCTGGGGAAAAGTTTATTCCAGATAATATTAATTTTGTATAAAAGTCTTAGTATAGTTTAAATATAGTAAATTGCAATAAAATACAATTTTAACTTCCCTATAACAAAGACGTATTAAACAGAGTTAAAAGACAATGAATGGCAGAAAAATATTTATAATGCATCTAAGTGACAAATGATTATTCTTTGGTACATATTAAGAATTTAGCCAATCTTGAGGAAAAGCTAAACAACTCAAAGTTTATGAACACAATACATAATGAGAAAAAAATGTTCATTAAAGACATGAAAAGATATGTAACTAAGTATTATCAGGAAAATTAAAAAAATAAAATAAAATACTTCACCTGCAAAAAAATTAAAAAAATACTTCACCTGCATCTAATTAGCAAAAGTTGAAATGTTTTCCAATACATGTGCTGGACATAATGTCTTCTTTAGTAGCCAAATAAAAAACTCATAGGTAATATCACCTATCTATACATACTTAAAAAAATCCAATAATATAATTCATGGTATTATAATATATATCATAATTAAAACATGAAAGGAAGACTAAAAGAAAGTAATTTACAATTTACGATTGTACAGTTTCATACATAAATGCCTAGGCAGGACAGCATTATGTCAGGCATTTGCAACTGTATCACTGTGAAAAGGACAGCAGTGAGTCCAGACCTGCTATTTTTGGTAGACAATTTAATGACCCTAGATATTGTTGTCATTAGTGATGTGCTTCTTTAAAGTAGTGACCAAGTTTTGTGCATATCTGTACCTCCCCACAAAAAATTGGTTTTCTCTATAGTTTACACAGTCATTGTGTACATCGTGTAATGTAGTCCTAGTCATTGAAAACTCAGCATAGGTTAAACTAAGCAAAAAATTATTTGGATTCATATGGAAGGTAATTTATGTGATAGCACTGATACTTACACACAAGTTTCAGTTGATTTGTTTTATCTCCATGAATATTCACTTATATGTTCAAAAGTTGAGGAGCAAAATGATTCTTCACTTAAGGGACTGTCACATGCAGGGTCATCTCACATTCCTGACCCCCACTCACTTAATGCCAGTAGCACTTTCCAAACATTATGACAACCCAAAACTTCCCCACAAATTTCCAATGAGTCTCAGAATGTGGTACCACACTCTATGAGAAGCACTGACTACAGTGAAGGGGACTCTTTCAGTGTATTGATTGTGATATAAATTGGTGCAACTCAAGGCAGGTAGTTAATTTATAATAAACTTAAAGGTTTCATTCTCTAAGACCAAACAATTCCACTCACAAGCATACACTCCAGAGAAATCCTAACTCATGACATGGGGAGGAATGTATGTGAGTGATTATTGCCACACAGAGAAAAATTGAAGTCAACTATTCTTGCAAAGGAATACTTGATAGATATATATATAAATGATAGAGCTACAGATATGCTTTAATTTCAAAAACATAATATTGAGAAAAAGCTGTAGAAGGAGATGTACAGAATGATGTCAATTACATACACTGAAAAAATATGAAACCAATACTTTACATTGTTAAATACACATACGTACGTAGTAAACAGACAATAACACATACCGGTGTTTAGACAGGCTTTTCCTCCAGCAACAGATGGAGGGGAATCTTCAATGTTACTTTCCTAAGGAAAAGGTTCAAAGTGGATATGTCAAAATGTTTATGTTTTTAACCTGGTATCTATCAGAGTGTTTCTTATATAATTCTATATAATTATGTACAGTTATTTTTTTCACTTATATTCTTTTAATTAAACAACAAGTATCTCTTTCAAGGCAAGGGTTTTTTTATTGGTAACAGAAATAGTTATTTTTTTAATAAGTCTTTTACCCTATACTTTACATATTTTCCTACAAATAAATTTTCCACAGGTCTCTTTGGATGGCCTCAATTCTTTCCTGTATTATATGAAATCCACACTATTTCATGGTATAAAACTATGTTTCATTCACCTTTTTTTTCTTAGCTTGTAGCATAATTTCTACCTTGTATATCATGTATGAGAAATAAATAGCTGGAATAGGGGGGTAGATTTTGTATAAAAAATAAACACATGAAATGTGTATTATAGGAGAAATGACTTTGCCTTGTGCCAGGGACTTTATTTCAGAGAATATTTGTCCTGGAAAAAAAATTCTGTTAAAATAGATATGTATTCTATAATCTCTCAAACTTTAAAAAGCAAAAATTATTTCCTAGGTTATTTTTAAGTACTGCAGACGTTTTGCAACATACATTAAAGGAGAAAGAACCTACTTTTTTTTTGTTAATCACAAAGATTTCTTGCAAGGAATTAAAAATAAGGGTAGCATTTAAAGTTCTGCCACAGCTGTTAAGAAATTTTAATGCATTTTTGAACTTTGCACAATGACAGACTAGCAGAGATCTCACAATAACAGCATGAAAGCCATGAGGCAGTGACATTTCAAACACAAACCACTGTGTAAAGTGGGGCAATTGGAGTAAGACACGGTATATGAGAATGACTCAGCATCAAGGTGATGAAAAAAGATAAGCATCCATTCATGTTATCTTACTTATGACTTCGAATTGGTTAAGTTAATTTCAATTATTATTTGTACTGTATTTATTTTGTTTCCACAAACACTTAAAATATCAACAGGCTAGATATTTACTTCAAGGAGGACAAGACTAAGTACTGAGGTGAAATTCTGGAACTCAGAATATGTAGGTCTCTCAGAACCACGTCACGCAAAAGAATGCCAAAATAATTCCCATTGTTGCCTAGGTATTCTATTTAGTAAAAGTATTCAATATTTGTTGAATAAATAGATTAATTGGATTTGCCACAATAGGGCATCATGCTTCATTTAGCCTGAGAATCAGCTTCCGTCAGTAGCATCAGATGTTGTTTTATAGTTGCAGGAATATCTATCATAGTGACAGTTCAGAGATTAGCTTTATTTATTAAAAATACCCATTTCCATTAAAGCCCATTTTGCATTGTCCTCATTGATTTATCTAGAATTTCACTAAGGTATTTTCACATGGACCCTGTTCCGGTGTGTAATAAAAACTCTTTATTAACCCTAAATTTACTATTTTAAAAATGTTAGAGAAGGATTTTCTGGATAGAGTAGTCCATGAGACTGTCATATGTATTTTCTTCCAACCCCATATATCAGTTTTAAACTTCAAGCCTTATCCCTAATTTTCAGTCTTCAGTCAATCACTAATTCATTCATTTGGTTAATCAGTCAGTCAATAAATGTTTATTAAGTGCCATTGTGTGCTATGCACCATAATAGGTGCTGGAGATAAAGTGGTGACAAAACATACAAAAGTCTCTGACCTCATGAGGCTATTCTGAATGGGGGACAAACAATAAATCGAAGAAAAAAATATAATCCACCTATCTATCTATCTATCTATCTATCTATCTATCTATCTATCTATCCATCTATCTACCTACCTATTCACTTAATTATGCCAGACCATGTAAAGTGCTAAGGAGAAACTAAAGCAGGAATGTGTAACAGGAAGTGTAGGGTGGGGGTAGGGGAGGAAATGAAGACTAGCAGTGATCACAGGCAGGTTGCAGTTTTATGTAAGGTGAGCAGGGAAGGCCTTTCTGAGTATGTGAGTATTGGAGTGAAGGTGGGAAGAAAGTGAGAAAGTAAACCTATGGGAAGAGCTTTCCAGGTAGCAGGGTCATCAAGTGCAAAGATCTCCAGGCTGGACTGTGCCTGGCACATTCAAAGACCAGAGACAATGCCAGACTGGAGACCTCAGAGGTTTTCCTGAACCTCTAAAGTCACTATCGCTTACTTTGATCCACTTCTTATCTCTCTTCACCATGACTTTCATAAGTTACAAAAAACTAGCTCTGCAAGGATGCATTTTGATTTCCTACAGTAACGGTAATTAGTTTCATTTCTTTCCCCTTGAAATTTAGTATTTTTTAGCCATCCACCTCTCCCACTCCCGTCCTCCCACAATTTTATAGCATAAGTTTTCCTTAATGTTTGCATGATTTGAAATATTTTTGACCTCTTCAAATTATATATATTACTGTCAATGTTACAGCAGGTTATATCTACATCCTAAAAGGCAAATGAGCCTTCCTAAAGGAAAACTGAGGTATCTGAATTCCACTTTTTGTATAAAATATTTGTCACCACATTATACTCAGACTAAATAAATTGTTTAAATAGAGGACAAAAAATAAGAATTGCATTTAGTATTGGTACATTATATAGTTAAAATTTTTAAAGATGCAACTTGACTATGGTGCAAATTATCCTTGATCTATATGGATTTGTTTTGCAGAGAGCACAAATGTACCCTGAATATATCCCTTGGTTACAGAATCTTTTTTGTGGTAATAGACATGTTTTCAAATTTGCTTTACCCTGAACAAACTATCTGAACTCCTGCCTATACAGTATTATTTGTAAGATTTACATGTTCATTTAATTAATTATTAAAAACACTGGTGAAAACCCTGTGTCTCTATTCTGATCCATTCATACATTGTTTCAAACTGTTATAATTACTGCATCTGTGAAATATGTTCTATCTCGTACTATTAGCTAATATCTGCATAAAATCCCTCTGGTTAGTTCCTAAAAACATCCTGTTTATTTTTTTCTTCACTTTATACGATTATAATTTATATAATATTTAATAAGTTTAATTGTTTTACCCATGTAATCACCGCCACAGTTAAGGTAGGAAATATTTTCATCACCCAAAAGGTTCTTTAAGTCCCTTCCCAGTAAATCACCATCCACCACTAGCCCCAGGCAACTACTGCTCTGCTTTCTCAGCGCAGATTAAATTTGTCTTTTCTAGAGTTCCACATAAATGGAATGATACAGCATGTGCTCTTTGTGTCTGGATCCTTGGACATGTTTTTAGATTGATCGTGTGCTTGTCTACCAGTAGTTTCTTTCTTTTTATTTCTGAGTACTATTTCATTATGTGGTATATCACAATTTGTTTATTCATTCATCCACTGATGGACATTATTAGGGTTGTTTTCAATTTTTGACTATTATGAATAAAGATTCTTTAAATAACCATATGCAAGTCTTTGTGTGGACATATTTTCATTTCTCTTCCACTTAACAGTATAATTCCTTTATTTTGTGAAATTGCATGCTTAACATTTTAAGAAACTATAAAACTCTTTTTCAAATTGAACCATTTTAAATTTTCACCAGCAATTCATGAGTTTTAGTTACTCCACATCCTCACTAACATTATATGCCATTATGTATATGTGTGTGTGTGTGAATTTTAGTTATTCTAATGAGCGTGTAGGAATACTTCTCTATGGATTTTATTTACATTTCCTTCAAGGCTGCTGAAGTTGGGTTTCTTTTTGTGTGCTTTTAATAGTTGTATATCTTTATTTCTGATGTGTTTGTTTAACTCTTCTCATTTTAAGAATTGGGTTTGTGTCATTATTATGGAGTTAGTGGAAAATTTTTAATACAGTTTCTGGAAATTTTTTATTTATATATATATATATATATATATATATATATATGTATGTATATATGTATATATTTATTTATTTATGTATATCACATATTTTCTCCCAATCTGCGGTTTGTTTTTTCATTTTCATAAAAGTGTCTTTCAAAGAGCTAAAATTAAAAGTTTTCTGTTTTAATAAAGGTCAGTTTATCATGTTTGCCTTTCATGATTAGTTCTTTCTGAGCTCTATATAAGACGAATTTGCTTGCCACAGGTACATAAACGTTTTCTTCTTATTTTTTTTTCCCCCGTAAGCTTTATAATATTTGTTTTTACACTTAGATCTATGATCTGTTTTGAGTTAACTTTCATTTGTACTGGGAGGTAAAGTTTGAGGTTCCTTATTTTGTATATATATACACACACACATACAGATATCCCAGCATCATTTGTTGTAAAGATGCTTTTCCTTATTGAATTACCTTGGCGCCTTTATTGAAAATCAATTGATAATGTATATATGGGTCTGAACTCATACATACAAGGTAAATGCATTGCTGGACTCTGTATTCTGTTTCACTGGTAATGTATGTATTCTTTCTCAGGTAATACATTGTCTTATTTACTTTTCCATTTTAGTAAGTCTTCAAATAAGGCAAAATTCTCAACATTGTTCTTTTTCAATATTGTTTTGACTATTTTAAACCATTTTCATTTCCATATAAATTCTAAAATCAGCTCATCAAATTCTCAATAAATCCTGTTGGGTTTTATTAGGTATTACTTTGAATCTATGAATGACTTTGGGAAAAATGTTTAAAGTTGCCCAATAATCCATGAAAATGGTATATCTCTCCATTTATGTATCTCTTTGATTTTGTCAGTTTTTGTAATTATCAGTGTACATGGCTTGCAAATATTTAGTCAAATTTATCCTTAAGTTGTTTCTTTTTCTTTGGAATTTAAGTTCTAATAATTCATTGATATTTAAATATAATTGATTTCTATATACTGGGCTTGTATCCTGAGACTGTGCAAAACTTCCTCTGCTAGTCTAGAAATTATCTCTTGGCAAAACAGACCAATTTTGGGCTTACTTTATTTGTTTTTCTTTCTTTTTTTTTTTTTTTTTTTTGTGGTATGCGGGCCTCTCACTGTTGTGGCATCTCCCGCTGCAGAGCACAGGCTCTGGACGCGCAGACTCAGCAACCATGGCTCACGGGCCCAGCCTCTCTGCAGCACATGGGATCTTCCCGGCCCGGGGCACGAATCCGTGTTCCCCTGCATCAGCAGGCGGACTCTCAACCACTGCACCACCAGGGAAGCCCTGTTTTTCTTTTCTTATACATCACAATCTTGCCTTGCCAATTGTCCAAGGTGTGAAAACAGTTATTGTATGTATTTAATCCAGTTTCCTTTTTGTTTACAGTGGGCATATAATTCCAGATTCCATTGTTATTTCATGGCATAAGTGGAAGGTCACAGTGATTTCTGCTTTTTTTCTTTTAATTGTTAATATTAAATGTATACAATGAAATTCAAGGAGATTTTGTTCCTTAAAATATTAAGCTTCTAATCCAAGAACAAGAAATAATTTTTTCAAGCTTTCTTTCATATTTCTCAGCAGAATTTTTAAATGTTTTATATTTTTATACTTTGTATTGCTAATTTAATATTCATAAATTACAGTGCTATGTAATTATTTGGTTGACATATGTTAATGTTTTTAATATTCTTTTTTTCTTTTAAAGCTTACAATTGTTGACATTTATGTTAATAATCAGAGTGAATATATTATCAGGATCTATTTTGTTTTTATTCTGTTTCAGAGGAGAAGTCTCTCCTTTTTTCCCTTCCTTTTTCCTTCCTTCTTTCCTTCTTATTGATTTAAGCAACTTTTTAAAAATTGTGCTTATGTTTTTCTCTCTTACTTTCTTTCTTCTTTTTTTTGGTCACACTGAGCAGCATGTGGGATCTTAGTTCCTCGACCAGGTATCAAACCTGCACCACCTGCAGTGGAAGCATGGAGTCTTAACCACCGGACCACTAGGGAAGTCCCCCTGATTGAAGCAATTTTAAAATTTTGCATAGCAATAGTTTGTTGAAATTCCATGTCTTCTTTGATTAATTTTGATCAATTATATTTTATTACAAAATCATCCATTTTCATTATAGATTTTAGATTTTTGTATAGAATTGATTAAAATATTCTGTATAATGAATATATATATTTTCTTGTATACCTGTGGCTATTTCTTTATTAGCATATCTGATAGTATGTATTCACTTTTCCCCTTTTTCTTAATTAAATTAACCAGTTTTGGATTTTATGATTTAATTTTTAACACTTTAAAATTTCTTTACTAGTAGTATATTTTTCTTCTCTATTGCATTAATTTCTACATTTTATTTCTTTTCTTCTCCTTTCCTTATGTTTATTTTTTTTTATATTCTCTTCCTATCTTTCTGAGTTTACAGCCTAATCAATTTTTTTTCATTAAATCTTTTACTGATAAAGTAGTTTAAGGCCACTTATCTTTCTCTGAGAAAAGAGTTATCAGTCTCTGATTATATCGGATCTTCATTACCAATCCTCTGTGGCTACAATTGATTATTTCCCTCCCTTTCTGCCCCCCATGCCCGCCACTAGTTTCAGGACACTAGCTGATCAAGAAGTTTGGCAGTAGCAACACCACCTATGAAGAAAAATCAGGATCATTTAACAGGTTGCACTGGAATGTGATATGCACTGGATTTAAATTCAATAATGTGTGAGTCATTTCACAAATTGGATGAGGAGATGGAGATAGTGGGGAGAATGTGTAGACCTCTCCATCTCCAGTGCTCTTATAAGTTAAAAATAAAATGATTAAAAATATTTTAGGGAGTTCCCTGGTTGCCTAGTGGTTAGGATTCCGGGCTTTCACTACCGAGGCCCTGGGTTCACTCTCTGGTCCAGGAACTGAAATCCAGCAAGCCACACAGCATGGCCAAAAAAGAGAAAAATAATTTAATTTCTCATATTTGATAAATTCAAAATGAGCAAGCTGAGAGAGTTTACATACGTTTTGATAGACACTAACATTTAGAACTCAACATCAGGGTTACCAATCAGGTTTTCTCTAATCGATGCTTTTATTTCTTGGATATTTATGGCCCAGTATGACTCCTTATATTCTTATGTTGATGAATGCTTCAGGCATGACCCATCTATTCTCCTGAACCATGTGTAGTTAGCATACTTTAACTTGAACAATGAGAAAATAAGATTGTAACACATTGAAAACTAGTATACAAATGACAGAATAATATATATTTCAGAAAGAGAAAGAATGGCTTGGGGTAAGGAAACAATTCTAGAGGCCTAAAAGAGAGTTACTAGTGAAAGCAGGCAAACAATAATAAAAAACACCAAAACGGTAAAGAAAAAAAAAGAAAAGATGCCATTGTTCATGTTAGCAACAACTAAAACATGAAATCATGTATACCTGCTTTTTAAACTCTCCTGGAAATAATTAACAAATATAAGTCTCTCCACAGCTACATTCTTTTTATTCCCTGACCAGCAGGTAACGCCGTTTCCAGAGATACAAGTCTAAATCCTTCTCCATGGCAAAAGAGCTCATGGGAAAAAGTACAGCTCAGTTTCTCTTTTTCAATTACATCTACTTACTCCCAACAAGCTTCACCCAAACAAGCCTAAGGGTTCTAAATAAGATGTTTTCCTCTTGAACACATCCAACTTGGCTCAGCCTCCCTGCAGTGCAGTTCCAGTATGATTCAATATGATTCTGGAATAAAATCAAATGATCTGTGTTTCCTTTTTCTTATCTACTGTAAGGAATTTCCCAATCTCACAAGGCAAATTTTTGATTTATCTGGGATTCACGTTCAAAATTTATGTCTACAACCATTGAGAGATTCGTGTACACATTAAATTTATCCACTGAATTGAAATAACAGAAAATTGAGACAGTGTAAGATGGAATCATCTCTAATTTGTGTATATTAGTGAAATAAAATTGTATGTAGTTACCCCATGCTAAGTAGGCTAGAAATTTATGTTGATAATCTGTGTACGTACACAATTATTTTAAAATAATATAAAAATAGTGACCTACGAATAACTGTAGTTTAAACAATTCATAACATTAAATTAAAATTCTTGTCTCTTCATGCCTTTAGTAGTCCAGAGGATTACTTATAGACCACAGCAAAAAGAAGTTCTAACTTAGGTCACATGATCCCACTATACGATCCCAAGTTCCAAACTACGCCAGGCCACTGATCCATACTTCACTTGTCGGTAAGTCAGATGTTAATGATTCTTTTATTGTAACCAACAATTCAATAGATGTACCAAGTTGCTGGGTTACCAGCACAGTCAAATCATTTGAGGCCAAGCAAAAGAAGAGTATCTTTGGAGTTCAGTAGCACATATCAGTATTTCCCATTTTCTCCTTGACTAAAATATTGTAAAAATATATGCAACAAAATTCAATGACACAAATATAATATTTTTATTGAATTGTTGGCAAAATATCAAAGATACATTTTTCTTTTGCAATGCATATATTACCACTGTAATTAATACTATATACATAGGCAATAATTGATTTTTGTGTAAAAAAATGTACTCCTCTTCTTCGCTCATAATCACTTTAATGGGCAAGATGTTGAAATAAAATTACTGTGGATTGAGGAGTATATCACATAGTGTGCAATATACTCTTGAGGTGGGTAAGCATGCCACTTTTTCTGAGCCACCCTAATGGCATGCCCAAGAGATGGCAACTAAGTTTGATATGTTAAAAACCATAATTATAAAGTAAAGAATGTTCTATACAGAAGGTTAAGCTCTCACATAATGCTTCCTTTCCCCCCTCCCAGTTTTGTTAAGGTACAGCTGACATATAATATTGTGTAAGTTTAAGGTGTAAAATTCTATGATTTAGATATACATATATATGATTACTATAATAATGTTAATTAACATTCTCTTTCACCACACATATTAACTTTATTTGTATGTAGTGAGCACATTTCAAACCTAGTAACTTTCAAGTATATAATAGAGTATTGTTAATTATAGTCATCCTTATATATATCATATACCCAGAACTTGCTCATCTTATAACTGGAAACTTGTACACTTTGACCAACATTTCTCCATTTTCCCCACTCCCCAGCCTCTGGTAACCAATATTCCACACTCTATTTCTATGAGTTCAGCTTTTTAAAAAATTCCACTTATAATTGAAATCATACAGTACTTGCCTTGCTCTGTCTAACCTATTTCACTTAGCATACTGCCTTCAAAGTCCATCCATGTTGTTTCAAATGTCAGGATTTACTTTTCTATGGCTAAATAACATTTCATTCATGGTTATATATATAACATTTTCTTTATTTATCTGTCAATAAACCTTTAGGTTGTTTCCATGTCTTGGCTATTGTGAATAAAGCTGCAATGAACATGAAGGTGCAGATATCTCATTGAGATAGTGAGTCCATTTGCTTCAGATATATACCCAGAAGTAGAACTGCTAGATCATATGGTAGTTCTATTTTCAATTTTTTGGGAACCTCCATGCTGTTTTCCATAGTAACCACACAAATTTACATTCACACTTGTAGTGTACAAGGGTTCCCTTTTCTTTACATCCTCACAAGCATTTATTTTTTCTTATCTTTTTTTATAATGAATATTATAATAAGTGTGAGGTTATATCTCATTGTGGTTTTTATTTGCATTTCACTGATGATTAGTGATGTTGAGCATCTTTTCATGTATCTGTTAGCCATTTGTATGTCTCTTTTGGAAAAATGTTTATTCAGGTTCTCTGCCTATTTTTTTAATCAGATAATTAATTAATTAATTAATTATTTTTTGCTATTGATTTGTATTTATTTATATGTTTTGAATATTAACCCCTTATCAGATATATTGTTTTCAAATATTTTCTCCCACTCTATAGGTTGATTTTTTTATTTTGTTGATTGTTTCTTTTGCTGTGTAAAAGCATTTTAGTTTAATGTAGTCCCGCTTGTTGATTTTTGCTTTTGTTGTTTGTGCTTTTGGTCTCTTATCCAAACATTTGTTTTCAAGACCAAGTCAAGGAGCTTTTCCCCTGTTTTCTTCTAAGCATTTTATGGTTTCAGGTCTTATATTTAAGTCTTTAGTCCATTTCAAGTTAATTTTTGTGAATAGCATAAGATAAGGGTCTGGTTTCATTCTTTTTCATGTGAATATACAGTTCTCACAACATCATTTTATAAAAAGACTCTCCTTTCCCTATTGGCTATTCTTGGCTACCTTATCAAATATCAGTTGACTGTGTATGTATGGGTTCATTTCTGGGCTCTCAATTCTGTTCCATTCATCAACATGTCTATTCTAATGCCAATACCATATTATTTATTTAATACCATACTATTTTGATTATTATAGCTTTCTAATATATTTTGAAATCAGGAAGTTTGATGCCTCCAGCTTTGTTCTTTCTCAGGATATTTGGGGCTATTCAGGGTCTCCTGTGGTTCCAGAAGAATTATACAAATTTAGAATTGTTTTTTCTATTTCTGTGAAAATTGCCATTGCGATTTTGACAGGAATTGCATTGAATCTGCAGATCACTTTGGCTAGTATGGACATATTGACAGTATCAATTCTTTTGTTGCATGAATATGAAATATCTTTCTATTTACTTGTATCTTCTTCATTTTTTTTCACCAGTGTCCTATAAATTTCAGTGTACAGATCTTTCACTTCCTTAGATAAATTTATCCTTAAATATTTTTGTTTGTTTGTTTTTGATGCTATTTTAAATAGGATGGCTGTCTTTATTTCTTTTCCAAATAGTTTGTTATCACTGTATAGAGACTAAACTGATTTTTGTATTGTGATTTTGAAGCCTATAACTTTACTGTATTCATTTATCAGTTCTAACAGTTTTTTTGGTGGAGTATTTAGTATTTTCTATATATAACATCTTATCAACTGCAAACACAGACAGTTTTACTTCTTCCCTTCCAATTTGGATGCCTTATATTTCTTTTCCTTTTCTAACTACTTTGGCTACAACTTCCAATACTATTTTGAATAAGAGTGTGTGAGTGGGCACCCTTGTCTTGCTCTTGATCTTAGAGAAAAACCTTTCATCTTTTCACTGTTGAGTGTGATTATTAACTGTAGAACTGACATATCTGGCCTTTATTATGCTGAGATGTGTTCTTTCTATACCCAAATTGTTGAGATTTTTTATTATGAAAAGGCATTGAATAGTGACAAAACTTTTTCTGTATCTATTGAGATGATCATATGATTTTTAGCTTTCATTCTATTAATGTGGTGCATTACTTTTTTTTTTTTTTTTTGCATATGTTGAACCATCCTTGCATCCCAGGAATAAATCTCACTTGATCAATTATAATTCTTTTAATGTGCTGTTGAATTCAGTTTTGCTAGTATATTTTTTAGAACTTTTGCATCTATATTCATCAGTATTATTGTCTGATAGTTTTCTTTTCTTGGAGTGTCTTATTATGGCTTTAGTATCAGGGTAATACTTTCCTTGTAAAATGAGTTTGGGAATGCTCCCTCCTCTTCAAATTTCTGGAAGTGTTTGAAAAAGACTGGAGTTAGTTCTTTTTTAAATGTTTAGTATAATTCAACAGTGAAACCATCTGTTTCTAGGCTTTTCTTTGTTGCTAGGTTTTTGATTACTGATTCAATCTCTTTACTCATTATTGGTCTGCTTGAATTTTCTATTTCTTCATGATTCAGACTAGGTAAATTCTGTTTCTAGGAATCTATCCATTTCTTCTAGGTTATACAATTCAATGGTATATAATTGTCCATAGTAGTCTTTTATAATCTTTTGTATTTCTCTGGTGTCTGTTGTAATGTCTCCTCTTTCATTTCTGATTTTATTTTTTGAGTCATCTCTTTATTTCTTAGTATAGCTAAAGTTTGTCAATTTTGTTTATCTTTTCAAAAAAAAACAGCTTAGCTTTGTTGATCTTTTCTATTCTTTTTCTAGTCTCTATTTTTATTTTTTATTTTCTGCTCTAATCTTTGTTATTTTCTTCTTTCTTCTTACTTTGGACTTAGTTTGTTCTTTTTTCCAGTTCCTTGATGTGTAAAGTTAGGTTGGTTATTTGAACACTCTATTTTCTTAACATAGGCATTTATCACTATAAACTTTGCTCTTAGAACTGTTTTTACTTTTTCCATATGTTTTGGTATGTTTTGTTTCCATTTTTATTTTTCTCAAGATACATTTTTATTTCTCTTTTGATTTCTTCTTTGACCCATTGGCTGCTCAGGAATATGTTATTTAATCTTCACATATTTGTGATTTTTTCAGTTTTCCTCCTTTTATTGATTTCTAGTTAGTAAGAACTCCATCCCTTTGATATGGCCACTGTTAACCCTGACATTCAGATCACAACTAAATATTCTAGATGCAACAAGAAAGAAGTAGGTCTCTTTGACTGTATCCCACACAACTGGAGAAGATCACTCACACACTTTCACTTTTCCCTGTGGGAGAAATTGCAGGCCAAGAAGGTTTCTCTTGGCACTGAGCTGGACCTCCTTAGATATAAATTATGAAGGTAAAGTGAAACTATTCTTCTTACTCTAATCAATGCAACTAATCTCATTTTTTTTTTATATTTGTCTTCCTTCCTTTCTTTCTTTCTTTCTTTCTTGCCAACTGTGTGCTGAACATCTCTGCTGGAATCCTGTAAGGGGGTCATTTATCAAAATCAGTGTTCTTTGGGGAAAAGATGGTAGAAAGTTCTTATTCTGGCAATACTCTCTCCCATGCAATGATTCTTCATGGAAAGGAGAAATATAGGGGTAAGGGAACATATGACTGATTATTGTTGTACCTTAATACTGGTAGTATTTTGCTGCAACCTCTCTCTTACATAATCTCTATCATTGAGATAACTTTATACTATAAATTTCTGTTCAGGAAATGGGGTGATTTTGCTATCAAAGTAATACACACATATGATGAATGGATCTTCTTTCACTCACTCCACCTTCACTAAAATGTTAATAGCTGATAAAATGTAGTTTATACTTTTCTAGAAAGAATATAATTAGGATCTTTCACCATAAATCAGTAACTGAAACAAATTACTCTCTAAAGGTAGACATTTAGTCATTAATATGAGAAGATTATGGAAAGACGTTTTTCCAAAATTCTTAATATTTTTCTTACTATGTGTTATTGGAGACATTCTATATTTGTGGATAATATTGGCCCTAGTTTCAGTACTTACATTGTGATTTATTTAAAAAAATCTTTTTTTTTGATAATTTGAAAATTGAAAGGTATTTCAGAAGCTCATTTAGTTCTTTAGTTTCTTCCTGTCTGTATTGACAGAGAAACTGTTAGATAATCCTAGAGATACTAGTAACCCCTGATTGCTTTAGAATCAATTTACAAATGCCTTTACTTCATATATGTGCATATATGTACTGTTACCAGAACATCTGTTATCTTCTTTCAGTTGTGTCAGAATATACATTTTTTAGCTGGTTCATATTTTGATCTTAATTAGTTAAAACACTGTTGAGAAGTCTTCGAATCTTCCTGTCCACTAAAACTCTTTCAGATGGCCTATTAAATGACACATTAGTTACTTTTAACTTAGGCAACAGATGTCCTTCACTGGTCTGTTTTCAACAAGATGATCCTAAGCCATGAGATGTAATACTGTGGGAAAAAGGAAATTCAGTTACATGCATATTCTGATTGCCATTTTCATCCAGTCATGAAGATGTATTTTAAAGAAGCTAAATCAACTTCATATACTTGGATCAAGTACATGAAGTGATTCAAAATACTCATTTTTTATTAACTGGTGGGATTTTATACAGTCTTGTTCTTTAGAGTCAGCAACTGAGTTATGCCATTGTAGTTAGTGTTCTGAACCATTTTTACAAGCAGCCTAGTGCTAATTTGGAGACTGGTGTTTATATATATATGCTATTCTATTAATAATTTTAATTAAATAAAATATTATAGTTCAAAAATATCTTTTTAGACTATTTTTATTAATGTCCCAAATCTTTGTTTTTATTGTTAATAGTTGAGAAAATTAAAATAAAGTGATGAGTCTAAGATAATAATAAAAATAGTAGCTCATCTGTAACAAGAACTTATGTTTAGTTTCTTCAATCCCTGTACCTTTTCCTGTCAATCATATTCAATTCAACATGACATAATATATTTTCTTCCATTATTTTCTACTTCCCATTATTGACTCATAAATAATTCATATAGATTTATATTTCTGTTAACTCCTTTTGCATTCCTCATGGTGCCTAGCATAGGGGCATACATAAACTGTATGCTATATGTATTTATCACATGAATATTTTCTTGAAAAGCCTGATTAGTAATTGGAGAGCTCAGTGGAATCTTATAAGAATTCATGTTTCATGTTCTTTCTACTGCTTTCAGGACACGATGACTGAGATTAGACCCACTGCTTACATCTAAGGAGGCAACCATAGCCTCCCGACCATTTAACTTTATCTTCCCCACTTAATGATAATTCATGGCTTTATGAATTCTATGCAACTGGCAGCCTACATGAATATCTGAAAAATTTTATACAGCTGTATAATTTTATACAGCTGTATTGTAATGTCCCACCAACTCTATCTTGACATTTGAATTTTTTTTTTTCTAGAACACCAGGGTTACTTTCATTACAAATCTTATGAGTTTTATAGGTTTCATTATCATGTGAATCCACAGAAATTTGAGGATTAGGAAGTAAAATCATTAGTTATATCTTCAGGGGATAACTATGGTCACCTAGGAAAACCTTGTAAAGTTGTCATAAAATGATACCTAGGACATTTTAAATGAGTTATGAAAAAGAAATGCTGTCAAGCAGCAACACTTTTGGTAGCTAAGGGTATAAAACACACTGTGTTTAGGGAAGAAACACTTAAATGACAGCACAGATATAAAGTGTAGTGCTCCCTGATAAACTGGAGTGGTGCCATTAAAAACTGCCACAAAAAGAGCAGACCACTGGCAGACAAGCATGATGGCAGAGGGTACTTCCTCAGCCTCTTGGAATGGGTTCATTTCTCTTTCTATGCTTTTTATAAATAGTGTGACCTTGGAACAAAAAAGTCCATTTTATCTTTTCAGTCTCTACAACAAAATCAGGTCCTGATGATTTTTCTGTGATATTTAATTACTATCTTTCCAAGGATTTTGCTGCTCCCTTGCCAAAATTCTCCCTCTTCCAGCACCTACATATACAAAGCTCCCTCAGAATCAGGTGAGCACAGTTGCCTCATTGCTATTTTTAGAGCTCTACCACTGTCCACCAGGAAAACAAACAAACAAACAAAAAAAAAAAACATCTTCAGCCACATAACCCCTCCCTCAGCAGCAGCCTCAGCTTCCAGCTCTTCCACTCTTCAGCCCACCAAGACTGAACAATTTAGCACTCTCCTCTGTTCATCTTATCTACCTCCCTTTCCCTCTTGCTTTGAAAACCTTCCTTTTTGCTTTTCTATTCTGTTCCTGCCACACGCATCTCCTTCCTCCCAAGATTATCTGGATCATCTTTTTGCTGGCTTAAAAAGCTACTGGAAATGGTGGGTGGTATTTATTGAACCATCAAAATACATACACAGTGTAAGCATTTGTCTGATACAGCATAGTGCTAAAAAGTTGGTAAACTTAATAGTGGACAAGATATAAGACTTTGGGTAGTTGATAACTTCCTTGAAGCTTAATTTTCTCCTCTTTGAAAAGAGAAAATTCCAGAGAGCTAGTATTAACATCAATGAAAGAAAATTAATGAGGAATGGCCTATGTGTTAGGGGCATGGAAGGTCTCAGGCTGCAATAGGCCATGGGTTAGGGGTAAGTATTGAGAGTAATATAAAGAACACACGATAAAACCTTTTTAAAAGACTTTTGTTAGATGAGGGTGTCTTTTTCAATTGAGATATTATTTTCCTCCTACAAAAAGTGAGGAAATTTTACAATTTGTTCTAATATTAAGTAATGTTCCCTAGAGCATAGGTGGGGAGGAGTGGGAAGAGAAAGACAAATAGAAAGACAAGGAAGGAGGAAGTTTATTTATTTAAATATCTGTCTATTTATCTATCTACCTATCTATCTACCTATGTATCTATCATCTATCCACCTATAGGTTGTTAGAGAGAAAGGGAGAACGTCCCAGAGAGGGGGAACAGAGCAGATTCCAGAATTACAGAGATAGTTCTCAGAATTGCTTACCTGAGTGTACGCAGAAGAAAGACTTGTTCCCCCCACAAAATAAATATCTTTTTCTGCAATTGAAATATTAAGGAAGAACCAATTCTAAACTCCAGCATTTCATATATGAGTGTGGTTGGTAAAGCTAGAGAAATAAAAGGTGCAATGCACTAAGTAAAGAATGAACTCAGAGAATTGCAAACAGAATTGACTGACAGTTCTCTATAATTGTTATATTAAGTGATTTTTCCAACCCAGATCAACATAGAAATCCCAGGGAGCATCAACTATTGATACCCAACCAGGATAATAAAAGGAGAAAATCTACTAGACTAGATCTACTTGGCTTAATATTTTCCTAATTTTTTGGTGAGGAATGATACATGTTAATACTTGAAATTCTTACTGTGTCTGATACAGCTTATTGTATTTTTACTTAAGCTAAGTGTATAGCAGTTTGCATAGACATTTCACTCTGTAGTTAAAAGATAACATGAATACCATTGTTATCATGATAATGTATTGAAAGAAATAATGCTCATATATTTAGTTTCATAAAAATATATGAACTTAGTGCATCTTATTTAACAATAGTAAGGCAAACCCACTAAGGGCTGTCCAAATGAGGTTCTTCCAGAAACAACAAGAACAACAGCAACAAAAACAAATGAAGCTCTTCTAGAATGGTGGCTTAAAGTGGGTAATAAGTATCTTAGCATACTACACATGAGCAACATGTGATTTTGACAATTGAAACATTTATATTAAGCATGTTGGTTATACCTATAATTTTCAAATATTTATATAACACATACTTTACCCATTGCCTTTATAAACACCATGGGAGATTAAAGATAAGGAGAAATTTGATATCTTCCTAGGTATCATAGACCATGGGGCTAATTATAATTAGTTTGAACTTTGTGCAAGATCTAGAGTACCAAGAAATAAATCAGGAAGATAGGTTGGACTGATGAAACAAAACTAAGGTAGTGTTGGGGTCAATACTGGTTAAAACTGCTAATCTAGACAAACCCTAGAATTTTTTAAATCCACATTTACTTCCTCTACCATGCTCTCCTACTGCTTGTTTTCAAAAGCAAGAATAGGGTTTCCCTGGTGGTGCAGTGGTTGAGAGTACGCGTGCCGATGCAGGGGACACAGGTTCGTGTCCCACTCCGGGAAGATCCCACATGCCGCAAAGCGGCTAGGCCCATGAGCCATGGCCACTGAGCCTGCGCGTCCAGAGCCTGTGCTCCTCAACGGGAGAGGCCACAACAGTGAGAGGACCGCGTACTGCAAAAAAAAAAAAAAAAAAAAGTAAGAATAATTTTACTTTTATGTATTCTATATAATAAATTACTGAGTAAGACATTTCTAAGAAAATCTTCTTAAAATTATTTGGGAAACCACTGATCTAGTGCAATATTCCACCTCCAATATCCTTTTGAGTAACTCTGGCTATTAGTTAGTGAGAGAGCAGATTAAAATTTTAATTGGCACTACAAAGAGGACTGATTATTTTAAGCAAGCATTATATTGACACTAGCTGACTTGAGGAGAAAACATTATTTTATCCCCTACAACCTTTGTATTTTTCATGCCACCAGAATATTGCTATACAAACTTATGAACAAGAAGCATGCATGTATTAAAATGTGTATATGGTTTCAACATATATTGTTTTAATTTTTGTTTGCCCTTTATATAGTCCATATATTTAAGGCTTTCACTGTGTAAAGTCACTGCTGAGTAGACTTAAATGACCCATCAAAATTTTTCACTGAAATGAATATATTTATTCAAAAGGCCAAGGAAACACTGATGAATAAGAAAAAAAAAACAGGGCTTTTTTTTTTTTTTTTTTTTAATGTGAGGAGTTTACAGCACAATGGAGGTTGGACATGAGAACTGTATTAAACATGGCTTTTATTCTGTATTTTGAAGCTTTGACCTCTGCGTTCTAACTGATCTTGAAGGGACTGCCTTTCCCAGGGTTAGCCAACTCCTAGAGATAGTAAACAACCTAAACAACTCTTCCAGGAACATGATTTTCAAATGCAAACCAGACAATCTAGACCTCACATCCCAACAACTTTTCTATTAGGATTTTGCACTTCAGGCCACTATCCACCTACCCTAATCACTCCAGGGTCTCGCGCCAGAAAAATATGAACAGACGCTATTTGTAGAGCCTGATATAATTACTCAAACTAGTCAATCCTAAATCAGCTGCCTCACCTATTCCTTCCCAAAGAAACCAACATAAATGCTGCTTCCACATTTTCCCCTTGTTTCCTCGGCCTCTTGACTGACCCTGGTGTTTCTCCATGTGGCCCCCTGTGTGGAGTTCCATGCCTTTGTTTCTAGGAAACTGTAAGTTAATTTCATTTAGGACAGACATTTCTGTATCTGCATGTTTTACCATACCTGATTAAAACAAATCCTGGGTACATTTAAAACAGGAAGTAGATTAAATTGTTTTAAATTTTACCTGTTTGGATTCCCAATGTGTGAGATTGAACAAGTTACTAAATCTAGGATCTTTTGTCTTCCTCAGCTCTATACAGTGAAAATAATAGCATTTAGCTCAAAAGATTGAGAATTAAATTTGCATATATATTAATTATAACAGTACCTACCACAATTTAAATTTTCAATAAATATGAGCTATTATTATAACAAACCTGGTACATTATGATGTTAAGGTCTCTCAATTCCTAAAATCATTTTATATAACACAATTTGTGCTCATGAACTATAAATTGTCACTCTCCATGTATATCTTCTATACAATTAACTATTATTTTTCAACTAGCAGATATTTTTATTCATTATAAAAGATACCATATTATTCCATTATCAGTGATCTAAGCATCACTACCTTCTGACTTATTAGTGAATAATTAGAGTAGTAAGAGCTTAACTAATTCAACAAATTCACTATACAGTTTTTTTCCCTCTCATTTCTTGAAGATTGACATTCAAGGATGAAAACCTCCATTCTCTGATCACAATTTGAGAATTTCTTACACAAACCCAACACAGAGTTCACCCAAAAGCTCACAAGACTTGTGTCCTCTTAACTAATTTTACTGAAAATGAAGGCCTGAGCTAGCCTAAGCTCCCTCTCATATGTATTCATTACTGTTTCCGTAGACTGAAAGAAGGAAATAATTGTAGATACATAAGAAGCAAAGAAGATCAAAGAAGAGCAAAAAGAGGCAGAGAAAAAAATTGTTTTTTAAATACACTGTAGATTTTCTTCAATTAAAGAATTCTTGTCACAGCCCTCAGATAAAATAGCTACAGGGTAATATGTGTGGCTTGTAGATGAATTTCCTTTGGACCCTCTGCCTTCCATGTTCTTCACTGAGGGACTATTTGCCAAGAGGTACCAGGCTCAATAAATTTAACAGTAGCTTTAAACTCAAACAGGGTATAACGTGCACTGAAGTGGATCAGGTGGCACCCTAGTATTTGTGATTTGAGTATTTCTGGAAGTATCCAAAATCACATCTTCATAGATCATCCTTCATCAAATTCATCTTGGGAAAATATTTTCTTGGTAATTTACTCTCCAAAATAATAAAATAATAATTAATATATTTAAAGTAATAATGATAAAAATCATAATAAATATTGGAAAAAAAGGTTCAAGATAGTGCGTACTAAAATCTCTGTATGGGGACTTCCCTGGTGGTTCAGTGGTTAAGAAGCCACCTACAGGGTACATGGGTTTGATCGCTGGTCCTGGAAGATCCCACATGCCACAGAGCAACTGAGCTCATGTGGCATAGCTACTCAGCCTGCACTCTAGAGCCCGTGAGCCACAACTACTGAGCCCACGCACCACAACTACTGATGCCCATACCCCTGGAACCTGTGCTCCACAACAAGAGAAGTCACTGCAATGAGAAGCCTGTGCACTGCAATGAAGAACAGCCCCTGCTCACCACAACTAGAGAAGGCCTGCATGCAGCAACAAAGACCCAGCGCAGCCAAAAATAAATAAATAGATACATTTACATTAAAAAAAACACCTTTGTATGATATACTTTATTTATTTAACACTGGAATGAAAAGACACCACCTAAAAAGTGGATACCTAGAAGAGACAAAATGCTAAAGGAAAAGAAAGGTAACCAGCACAAAATAAAGCCAAAACAAATAATTTTTTTTTAATAAATTGTCCAAGATTATTTTTTTTATTAATAAACTCTAAAGGACATGCAAAAGAATGAGATTTAAACAAATGAGGAAAATCTCATTCTTGTGACATCTCTTTAAGTCAGTGTGTAATTACTAATCAGCTAGTATGTGTTCTAATACACACTAGGGTGAGCAAAAGATACAAGTATAACCAGAAGATTAAACATAAATGGAAAACTAAACAAAGGTATTTGTCTGTGAGTATATTCTAAGGCAATGGGCCTTAATAGTTATATAACTCAGTGATAAAAACCCCTTCTCATTTCTGATGAACCTAGAGAGATGTACTCCAAAATAAGGGAAATAAACTATTTGAACTAAATATGCTTTGTGCAATTACAGGGCTCCATGCAGAAGACTGCCAGATGATGATTCTTTTGGAAAAATACTTTTCCGCCTCCTCTGAGGTTTTGATGTTGATGACTCTGGTAATTGATATTTGTTTTTTTGGAATAAATATCCAAAATTCAGACATGAAACATATGAAAAAATAAGTAAGTAGTCCTGAAAGTTTTAGTCAATAAGGATCAGATTCAGAGAGCTCATGACTGTTCTGGGACATAATACAAGATTAAAGAGTGAACCTCCACCAACCCCCCATTATTACGAAGACTGGCTTATCAAGACCTAGCTCTATTTATTCTCTTGAAATCTCTCTGCCACGTCCTTGGATAACTCAGATCTTAGGGAATTTAGTGCTGTATAAAGAGCAGGAACCATGGGTAAAAATGCCACGGTGTGACAGAGATAGAGTTTTCTGAATGGCTGATGGAGATTCACATGAGGAGGCTAGAACTGGAAGGCCATTTGTGGAAGATGTGCAAACCTTGGGCAAAGAAGCTAAGTTGGAGACTAGCGTCAGGCAGACAGATATCCCTTTGTCCCTTTGTGAAGTTTTAACTTAGGACTTTTCTGTATAGAAATCATATATGTGTATCTATATTCGAAAATTATATATCTGATAAAGAAATTGTATCCAGAACATATAAAGAAAACTTACAGCTCAATATTAAAAAGACAGACAATCTAGTTAAAACTCAATTAGCAAAGAATTTTAATATACATTTCTCCAAATAAAATATATAAATGTCCAATAAGCACATGAAAATATATTCAACATTTTTAATCATTACAGAAGTGCAAATCAACACCAAAATCAGATACTGATTCACATCACTAGGAGGTCTACCATTTAAAAAAATGGACAAAAATAGTGCTGGTGAGGATGTGAAAAAATTAGAAACCTCGCATTTTGCTGGTATGAATATAGAATAGTACATCCACTTTAAAAAAATTAGTTAGGCAGTTCCTCAAAATGTTGAACATAAGTTGTCATATAACCCAGAAATTATGCACCTAGGTATATATCCAAGAGAAATGCAAATGTATGTCCACACAAAAGATTGTACACAAATGTTCATAGCAACACTATTTATAATAGTCAAAATGTGAAGACAATACAAATGTACATCAACTGATGAATGGATAAACAAAAGGAGATATAGCCATACAATGGAATATTATTTGCCATTTAAGGAATGAAGTATTAATATATGCTACATCATGGATGAACCCTAATACATGATGCTAAGTGAAAAAGTCAGACATGAAAGTCCACATATTGTGTTTTCCATTTATAGAAAAAGTCCAGAAGAAGCAAATTCGTAATGACATAAAATAGGTTATTGGTTTCAAGGGGCTGAGGGGAGGGGGAATGAAAGGTAGCCGCTAAAGGGTACAGGATTTGTTTGTGGGGTGAAAATTGTGCTAAAGTTAGAAAACTAGATAGTAGTGGTGGTTTTAGAACACTATGAATATACCAAAAAACACTGACATGTACACTTCAAACCAGTGAATGTATTATATGCTAATTACATCTTAATACAACTGTTACAAATATATACAATTGCTACACACAATGAGGGCAAATTATCATCAGATACACACAAATTTGATTTTAATTCAATTTAAATTTGAAAAATGCTTTTAAAATGCTATCTAAATGCCAGGCATTTACCAACAATCAATAGGTGCAAGGATGGATTTGAAATTCCTCTTTGATGAGCTCACAATCAGGCAGAGGATAGAGATAAATTCACCTGTTATTATTTACGAATTGTTCTTATAGAATACGGACTAAGTTGAGAAGTGCTTAGAAGGAGTAGGAATGAGGAACAAATCAAAGTCAAACACAGGGAGAAGATAAACTTTTAAATTGGCAATTAAGAGTTAGTTGGAGTTTTTCAGGATGTCAAACATGAGAGTGACATGGAAAGAACATTCTCAGTAAAGGATATATAGAATATGTACAGAACAATGATACAGAATAAGCTACAATTAATGACTACATGCTAATATTCCATTGACTCTAAGTTCTATAAGAGATCAGAGAAAATATTATCAGAAAGACTGGAGAAAGCAACATTGTATAATTTTTTTTTTACATCTTTATTGGAGTATAATTTCTTTACAATGGTGTGTTAGTTTCTGCTTTATAACAAAGTGAATCAGTTATACATATACATATGTTCCCATATCTCTTCCCCCTTGCATCTCCCTCCCTCCCACACTCCCTATCCCACACCTCTAAGTAGTCACAAAGCATTGAGCTGATCTCCCTGTGCTATGCGGCTGCTTCCCACTAGCTATCTATTTTACGTTTGGTAGTTTATATATGTCCATGCCACTCTCTCACTTTGTCACAGCTTACCCTTCCCCCTCACCATATCCTAAAGTCCGTTCTCTAGTAGGTCTGTGTCTTTACTCCTGTCTTACCCCTAGGTTCTTCATGACATATTTTTTTCTTTTATTAGATTCCATATATATATGTTAGCATACGGTATATGTCTTTCTCCCTCTGACTTACTTCACTCTGTATGACAGACTCCAGGTCCATCCACCTCACTACAAATAACTCAATTTCATTTCTTTTTATGGCTGAACAATACTCCACTGTATATATGTGCCACATCTTCTTTATCCATCCATTCGATGATGGACACCCAGGCTGTCTCCATCTCCAGGCTATTGCAAATAGAGCTGCAATGAACACCTTGGTACATGACTCTCCTTGAATTATGGTTTTCTCAGGGTACATGCTCAGCAGTGGGACCGCTGGGTCATATGGCAGTTCCATTTGTAGTTCTCCAAGGAACTTCCATACAGTTCTCCACAGTGGCTGTACCAATTCACAATCCCACCAGCAGTGCAAGAGGGTTCCCTTTTCTCCACACCCTCTCCAGCATTCATTGTTTCTAGATTTTTTGATGATGACCATTCTGACCGGTGTGAGATAACGTCCCATTGTAGTTTTGATTTGCATCTCTCCAATGATCAGTGATGTTGAGCATCCTTTCTTGTGTTTGCTGGCAGTCTGCAAATCCTCCTTAGAGAAATGTCCATTTAGGTCTTCTGCCCAATTCTGGATTGGGTTGTTTGTTTTTTTGTTATTGAGCTGCATGAGCTGCTTGTAAATTTTGGAGATTAATCCTTTGTCAGTTGCTTCATTTGCAAATATTTTCTTGCATTCTGAGGGTTGTCCTTTGGTCTTGTTTATGGTTTCCTTTGCTGTGCAAAAGCTTTGAAGTTTCATTAGGTCCCATTTGTTTAATTTTGTTTCTATTTCCGTTTATCTAGAAGGTGGGTCAAAAAGGTTCTTGCTGTGATTTATGTCATAGAGTGTTCTGTGTGTTTTCCTCTAAGAGTTTGACAGTTTCTGGCCTTACGTTTAGGTCTTTAATCAATTTTGAGCTTATTTTTGTGTATGGTGTTAGGGAGTGATCTAATCTCATACTTTTAAATGTACCTGTCCAGTTTTGCCAGCACCGCTTATTGAACAGGAAGTCCTTTTTCCACTGTACATTCCTGCCCCCTTTATCAAAGATAAGGTGACCATAGGTACATGGGTTTATCTCTGGGCTTTCTATCCTGTTCCATTGATCTATATTTCTGTTTTGGGGCCAGTACCATACTGTCATGATTACTGTGGCTTTGTAGTATAGTCTGAAGTCAGGGAGCCTGATTCCTCCAGCTCCGTTTTTCATTCTCAAGATTGCTTTGGCTATTCGGGGTCTTTTTTGTTTCCATACAAATTGTGAAATTTTTTGTTCTAGCTCTGTGAAAAAATGCCAGTGGTAGTTTGATAGGGATTGCATTGAATCTGTATGTTGCTTTGGGTAGTAGAGTCATTTCCACAATGTTGATGCTTCCAATCCAAGATATGGTATATCGCTCCATCTATTTGTATCATCTTTAATTTCTTTCAACAGTGTCTTATGATTTTCTGCATACAGGTCTTTTGTCTCCTTAGGTAGGTTTATTCCTAGATATTTTATTCTTTTTGTTGCAGTGGTAAATGGGAGTGTTTTCTTGATTTCATTTTCAGATTTTTCATCATTGGTATATAGGAATGCCAGAGTTAATGCCAGCATTAACTTTGTACCCTTGTACTTTACCAAATTCATTGATTAGCTCTAGTAGTTTTCTGGTAGCATCTTTAGGATTCTCTATGTATAGTATCATGTTATCTGCAAAAAGTGACAGCTTTATTTCTTCTTTTCTGATTTGGATTCCTTTTATTTCCTTTTCTTCTCTGATTGCTGTGGCTAAAACTTCCAAAACTATGTTGAATAAGAGAAGTGAGAGTGGGCCTCCTTGTCTTGTTCCTGATCTTAGTGAAAATGCTTTCAGTTTTTCACCATTGAGGAGGATGTTGGCTCTGGGTTTGATTATATGGCCTTTATTATGTTGAGGAAAGTTCCCTCAATGCCTACTATCTGGAGGGTTTTTATCATAAATGGGTGTTGAATTTTGTCAAAAGCTTTCTCTGCATCTATTGAGATGATCATATGTTTTTTCTCCTTCAATTTGTTAATATGGTGTATCACATTGATTGATTTGCATATATTGAAGAATCCTTGCATTCCTGGGATAAACCCCAGTTAATCATGGTGTATGATTCTTTTAATGTGCTGTTAGATTCTGCTTGCTAGTATTTTGCTGAGGATTTTTGCATATCTGCTCGTCAGTGATATTAGCCTATACTTTTCTTTCTTTTTGACATCCTTATCTGGTTTTGGTATCAGGGTGATGGTGGCCTCGTAGAATGAGTTTGGGAGTGTTCCTCTCTCTGCTATATTTTGGAAGACTTTGAGAAGGATAGATGTTAGCTCTTCTCTAAATGTTTGGTGGAATTCGCCTGTGAAGCCATCTGGTCCTGGGCTTTTGTTTGTTAGAGGATTTTTAATCATAGTTTCAATTTCAGTACTTGTCATTGGTCTGTTCATATATTCTATTTCTTCCTAATTCAGTCTTGGCAGGTTGTGCATTTCTAAGAATTTGTCCATTTCTTCCAGGTTGTCCATTTTATTGGCATAGAGTTGCTTGTAGTAATCTCTCATGATCTTTTGTGTTTCTGCAGTGTCAGTTGTTACTTCTCCTTTTTCATTTCTAATTCTATTGATTTGAGTCTTCTCCCTTGTTTTCTTGATGAGTCTGGCTAATGGCTTATCAATTTTGTTTATCTTCTCAAAGAACCACGTTTTAGTTTTACTGATCTTTGCTATTGTTTTCTTCATTTCCTTTTCATTTATTTCTGATCTTTATGATTTCTTTCCTTCTGCTTACTTTGTTTTTTTTCTGTTGTTGTTCTTCTTCTTTCTCTAATTGCTTCAGGTGCAATGTTAGGTTGTTTATTCAAGATGTTTCCTGTTTCTTAAGGTAGGATTGTATTGCTATAAACTTCCCTCTTAGAACTGCTTTTGCTGCATACCATAGGTTTTGGGTTGTCGTGTCTCCATTGTCATTTGTTTCTAGGTATTTTTTTAATTTCCTCTTTGATTTCTTCAGTGATCACTTCGTTATTAAGTAGTGTATTGTTTAGCCTCCATGTGCTTGTATTTTTTACACATCTTTTCCCGTAATTGATATCTAGTCTCATAGCGTTGTGGTTGGAAAAGATACTTGATACAGTTTCAATTTTCTAAAATTTACCAAGGCTTGATTTGTGACACAAGATATGATCTATCCTGGAGAATGTTCCGTGAGCACTTGAGAAAAATGTGTCTTCTGTTGTTTTTGGATGGAAAGTCCTATAAATATCAATTAAGTCCATCTTTTTTAATGTATCATTTAAAGCTTGTGTTTCCTTATTTATTTTCATTTTGGATGATCTGTCCATTGGTGAAAGTGGGATGTTAAAGTCCCCTACTATGAATGTATTGCTGTCGATTTCCCCTTTTATGTTAGTATTTGCCTTATGTATTGAGGTGCTCCTATGTTGGGTGCATAAATATTTACAATTGTTATATCTTCTTCTTGGAGCAATCCCTTGATCATTATGTAGTGTCCTTCTTTGTCTCTTGTAATAGTCTTTATTTTAAAGTCTATTCTGTCTGATATGAGAATTGCTACTCCAGGTTTCTTTTGGTTTCAATTTGCATGGAATACCTTTTTCCATCCCCTCACTTTCATTGTGTATGTGTCTCTAGGTATGAAGTGTGTCTCTTGTAGACAGCATATATATATGTGTGTGTATATATATATATATGTATGTATGTATCTTGTTTTTGTATCCATTTAGCCAGTCTGTGTGTTTTGGTGGGAGCATTTAATCCATTTACATTTAAGGTAATTATCGATATGTATGTTCCTATTCCCATTTTCTTAATTGTTTTGGATTTGTTATTGTAGGTCTTTTCCTTCTTTTCTGTTTCTTGCCTAGAGAAGATCCTTTAGCATTTGTTGTAGAGCTGGTTTTGTGGTGCTGAACTCTCTCAGCTTTTGCTTCTCTGTAAAGGTTTTAATTTCTCCATCAAATCTGAATGAGATCCTTGATGGGTAGAGTAATCTTGGTTGTAGGTTTTTCTCCTTCATCACTTTAAATATGTCCTGCCAGTCCCTTCTGGCTTGCAGAGTTTCTGCTGAAAGTTCAGCTGTTAACCTTATGGGGATTCCCTTGTGTGTTACTTGTTGTTTTCCCCTTGCTGTTTTTAATATGTTTTCTTTGTATTGAATTTTTGACTGTTTGATTTATATGTGTCTTGGGTTGTTTCTCCTTGGATTTATCCTGTAAGGGACTCTCTGTGCTTCCTGGAATTGATTAACTATTTCCTTTCCCATATTAGGGAAGTTTTCGACTCTAATCTCTTCAAATATTTTCTCAGTCCCTTTCTTTTCCTCTTCTTCTTCTGGAACCCCTATAATTCGAATGTTGGTGCATTTAATGTTGTCCCAGAGGTCTCAAAGACTGTCCTCAGTTCATTTTATTCTTTTTTCTTTATTCTGCTCTTCAGTAGTTATTTCCACTATTTTATCTTCCAGGTCACTTATCCATTCTTCTGCCTCAGTTATTCTGCTATTGATCCCTTCTAGTGTATTTTTAATTTCATATATTGTGTTTTTCATCATTGCTTGTATCATCTTTAGTTCTTCTGGGTCCTTGTTCAATGTGTCTTGAATTTTGTCTATTCTATTTCCAAGATTTTGGACCACATTTACTATCATTATTCTGAATTCTTTTGCAGGTAGACTGCCTATTTCCTCTTCATTTGTTAGGTCTGGTGGGTTATTTTCTTGCTCCTTCATCTGCTGTGTGTTTTTCTGTCTTTTCATGTTGCTTATCTTACTGTTTTGGGGGTCTCCTTTGTGCAGGCTGCATGTTCGTCATTCCCCTTGTTTTTGGTGTCTGTCCCCAGTGGCTAACGTTGGTTCAGTGGGTTATGTAGGCTTCCTGCTAGAGGGGACTAGTGCCTGTGTTCTGGCAGAGAAGACTAGATCTTGTCTTTCTGGTGGGCAGGTCCACGTCTGGTGTTGTTTTTTGGGGTGTCTGTGGACTTATTATGATTTTAGGCAGCCTCTCTGCTAATGGGTGGGGTTGTGTTCCTGTCTTGCTAGTTGTTTGGCATAGGGTGTCCAGCACTGTATCTTGCTGGTCGTTGAGTTAAGCTGGGTGTTGGTGATGAGATGGAGATCCCTGGGAGATTTTCGCAGTTTGATATTACGTGGAGCTGAGAGGTCTCTTGTGGACCAGTGTTCTGAAGTTGGCTCTCCCATCTCAGAGCCACAGAACTGACTCCTGGCTGAAGCACCAAGAGCCTTTCATCCACACGGCTCAGAATAAAAAGAAGAAAAACTAGAAAGAAAGAAAGAAACAAAGAAAGAAAGAAAGAAAGAAAGAAAGAAAGAAAGAAAGAAAGAAAGAAAGAAAGAAGGAAGGAAAGAAAGAAAGAGGATAAAATAAAATAAAGTAAGATAAAATAAAGTTATTAAAATAAAAAATAATTATTAAGAAAAAAAATTTTAATTAAAAAAAATAATAACATAAAACAAAAAACGGATGGATAGAACCCAGGACAAATGGTGAAAGCAAAACTATACAGGCAAAATCTCACATGGAAGCATACACATGCACACTCACAAAAAGAGAAAAAGGGGAAAAAGTAAATCTTGCTCTCAAAGTCCACCTCCTCAATTTGGGATGATTCATTGTCTATTCAGGTGTTCCACAGATGCAGGGTACATCAAGTTGTTTGTGGAGATTTAATCCACTGCTCCTGAGGCTGCTGGGAGAGATTTCCCTTTCTCTTCTTTGTTCACACTGTTCCCGGGGCTCAGCTTTGGATTTGGCCCTGCCTGTGTGTGTAGATCACCGGAGGGCGTCTGTTTTCCCTCAGACAGGACAGGGTTAAAGGAGCCACTGATTTGGGGGCTCACTCAGGCTAGGGGGAGGGAGGGGTACAGAGTTCAGGGTGAGCCTGCGGTGGCAGAGGCCAGCGTGACGTTGCATCAGCCTGAGGCACACCATGCATTCTCCCGGGGAAGTTGTCCCTGGATCTCGGGACGCTGGCAGTGGCGGGTTGCACAGTCTCCCTGGAAGGGAGGTGTGGAGAGTGACCTGTGCTTGCACACAAGCTTCTTGGTGGTGACAGCAGCAGCCTTAGCATCTAATGCCCGTCTCTGTGGTCCATGCTTTTAGCCGCGGCTTGTGCCCGTCTCTGGAGCTCCTTTAAGCAGCGCTCTTAATACCCTGTCCTCGCGCACCAGGAAACAAAGAGGGAAGAAAAAGTCTCTTGCCTCTTTGGTAGGTCCAGACTTTTTCCCGGACTCCCTCCTGGCTAGCTGTGGTGCACTAACACCCTGCAGGCTGTGTTCACACCGCCAACCCAGTCCTCTCCCTGTGCTCTGACCGAAGCCCAAACCTCAGCTCCGAGCCCCGCCCACCCTGGCGGGTGAGCAGACAAGCCTCTTGGGCTGGTGAGTGCTGGTCGGCACCGATCCTCTGTGTGGGAATCTCTCCACTTTGCCCTCTGCACCTCTGTTGTTGTGCTCTCCTCCACGGCTTCGAATCTTCTCCCCTCCACCACCTGCAGTCTCCACCTGCGTAGTGGCTTCTAGTGTGTGGAAACCTTTCCTCCTTCACAGCTCCCTCCCACTGGTGCAGGTCCCATCCCTATACTTTTATCTCTGTTTATTCTTTTTTTCTTTTGCCCTACACAGGTACGTGGGGAGTTTCTTGCCTTTTGGTAGGTCTGAGGTCTTCTGGCAGCATTCAGGAGGTGTTCTGTAGGAGTTGTTCCACGTGTAGATGTATTTCTGATGTATCTGTGGGGAGGAAGGTGATCTCTGTGTCTTACTCTTCCACATCTTTCCCCTGTCCTACCACATCTTCTTAGTATAATTTTTTTTTTAATTGTACCATCTTGTGTGCTTTCTGTTTGCTAATAATTAAAAAAATATATATTTTTTATCATTGGTGTTTAGGGAATTCCCTGACTCTAAAAATGCATAAAATTCATTCATACAGACAAGAAGATTTTGTCAAAATAATTGTTCTTAAAACATTATGCTGAATATCACCTGGACACTGATGTGGAGTAAGTGCTCTTTGCCTTAGGAATCAGCCCTCAATCCAGGGTGTTATACACGTCCAATTATGCATCTTGGTCTTGTGACTGCTATTTTCTCCGCAGATGGTTTGTTCCTGAGCCACAGCTTTTTAAAAAATACTGATATTATTAAGTGTTCAAGCCAAATTCATACTGAATAAAAGCTTTATCATAGATGCAGTCAGAAGAATTAGAAAACTCTTTAAAGGCAGTCTAGTGAGATAGACAAATAAGTACAACAAAAAAGTAAAAGGAGTGCTATAGGTACACATAGAAGAGAAACATTATCTAGTCTTAGGGAATTAGAGAAATGTAAGTGGTAAAAGTGATGTTAAAGTTAGGAAGTAACTTTGGTCCTAGGTGAACAAGAGGAGGAAAAATCAGCATGTGAAAAATAGCAGCCTAAAGGGAATAGGCTGGAACATATTGTGTGGGTAGACAGGAGTGTTAGGTAAATTTTCCAGCATCAATTATTAACTTTAACTTTGTACTCTAAGAAAAATATATGGGGGCAAGTGTATTGTGGAATTTGCCTTTTTAAATGTCATCTTGGTAGTAGTGTGGGAAGTGGATGAGAAAGGCACAAAACTCTAAGGAGGGAGAGCAACTGTAAGGTTTTGAAGGAATCCACTGTTAATTACAAGAGGTAGTAAAGAAAATGGAGAAGACATGTTGATTGATTGCATGTGGTTGTAAGAGAGTGAGAGTTACAAAGTGGGTGAGGTTTCTGGCTTAGGCAACTGGCAAAGTAACACCATTTCCCGAAATAAGAAAGGCAGGAGGACATGCAGCATAGGAGAGAAAATAAAACAGAAATGGCCTTCAACTCTCACTTAGATGTCCAGAAGAAATTTCCCAGTAGAAAGTTAGACATACGGGTGTGAATCTCTGAGCTAGAGAGTCAGATGTGGAAATCAAAGTCATCACAATGAATGATAAAAACACTGGATAAGGGAAGCTAGTGTCAGAGGAGTATTTTAGGATAAAGAATAGTGGGGAGAGTTAAAGAAAGAAAAAAGTAGTAGACCACTGTATAAGAGAAGCTGAAGAAAGAAGCAGAATAAAGGAAAAGTTGTAATCAATAGCATTACAGGCTATCAGAATTTCTATGTGATGTTTCCTCAGATTAGGTTTATATTATGATTTTATTTAACATTAGTATTACAGAAGTGATATACCTGATCAGGTTTTTTATAATGTCTCTTTGATTACTTGAGAAATCAACCTTTTTTTTAAAAACTGAGATCTAATCGATATATGACGTATTAGCTTCAGGTGTACAACATAATGATTTGATATTGATATACACAGGGAAATGATAATCAGAAGCCTAGTTAACATCCATCTCCATGCATAAATATAGAATTTTTTCCTTGCGTTGAGTTTTAAGATCTACTTTCTTACAACTTTCAAACATGCAATATATTATTAATAACAACAGTCACCATGCTGTATATTATCCCCATAACATATATTTTATAGTGGAAGTTTGTTCCTTTTGACTTCCTTCACCCATTTGCCCATGCCCCATCTTTGGCAGCAACCAATCTGTTCTCTCTATCTATGCACTTGCTTTTTATCTTGTGTGTTTTTATTTTTTTGTTTTTAGATTCCACATATAAGTAAGATAATACAGTATTTGTCTTTCTCTGTCTGACTTATTTCTCTTAGCATACAGCCTGCAAGGTCCATTCATGTAGCTGCAAATGGCAAGATTACATTTTTTATGACTAATACGTGTGTATACCAAATCTTTTTTATCCATTCATCCATCAATGGACACTTAGGTTGTCTTCATATCATTGCTATTGTAAATAAGGTTACAATGAATATATGAGTCCATATGTCATTTTGAGTTAGTGTTTTTATTTTCTTTGGGTAAATACCCAGAAGTAGAATTGCTGGTCATGTTGTAGTTCTATTTTAATTTTTTTGAGGAATCTTCATACTGTTTTGCATACTATTTTACATTCCCACCAACAGTGTACTTGGGTTCCCTTTTTTCCATATCCTTGCCAACATTTGTTATTTGTTGTCCTTTTGATAACAGTCATTCTAGCAGGTGTGAAGTGATATCACACTGAGATTTTGATTTGCATTTCCCTGATGATTAGTGATATTGAGAATATTTTTATGTTCCTATTGGCCATCTCTATGTCTTCTTTGGGAAAATGTCTATTCAAATCCTCTGCCCATTTACAAATTGGATTGTTTGGTTTTTTTGCCATTGTGTTTTATGAATTGTTTATATATTTTTGAGATTTATCCCTTATCAGATATATGATTTACAAATATTTTCTTTCTTTCAATAGGTTGCCTTTTCATTTTTTTTTTATAGTTTCATTTACTGTGCAGAAGCTGTTTAGTCTGATAGAGTCCCACTTAATTATTTTTGCTTTTGTGCCATTACTTTGGTGTCAAATTGAAAAGAAAAAAAAAAAATCAACACCTACACCTATGTCAAGGAGCTTATTTCCTATATATTGTTCTAGGAGTTTTATGGTTTCAGGATCATAAAGACATTCAAGTATTTAATCCATTTTGAGTTAATTTTTGTGTATGGTGTAAGATAGTGGTTCAGTTTCATTCTTTTATATGTACCTGTCCGTCTTCCTATTTATTAAAGAGACAGTCCTTTCCCCATTGTATCTTCTTGGCCCTTTTGTCATAAATTAATTGACCACATATATGTGGGTTTATTTCTGGGCTCTTTATTCTATTCTAATACTCATGTGTCTGTTTTTATGTCAATACCATACTGTTTTGACTACAGTAGCTTTGTAATATACTTTGAAATCAGGGAGCACAATGCTTCCAGCTTTGTTCTTTCTAAAGGTTGCTTTGACTATTTGGTGGTTTTGTGGGTCTGAACACATTTTACAATTGTTTGTTTTGTATCAATCTTAGACTTGTTAAGACTTGTTTTGCAGCCTAACATATGATCTATCCTAGAAAGTGTTCCACTAGCACTTGAGAAGAATGTGTATACTGTTGTTTTTGGGTGGAACTTTCTCTATATATCTATTAAGACTATCTGCTCTCTTTTCCCATCCTGAGAGCTGCAGTTTCAGCTGCGAGAGCAAGAACCACTGAGCAGGTGACCGCAGCACCGGTGGAGGCAGGAGCAAGCTGGGAGGGTCACTGTGTCTCCCTGGGTGCAGGAAGATGAGCAGAGATACATCAGAAATACATCTACATGTGGAACAAACCCTACAGACACCTACTGAATGCTGGCAGAAGACCTCAGACCTCCCAAAAGTCTGAGCTGTGTGGATGAAAGGCTCTTGGTGCTGAAGCCAGGAGTCAGTGCTGTGTCTCGGAGGTGGGAGCGCCAACTTCAGGACACTGGTGCACAAGAGACTTCCTAGCTCCACGTAATATCAGATGGCAAAAATCTCCCAGAGTTCTCCATCTCAACACCAACACCCAGCTTCACTCAATGACCAACAAGTTACAGTGCTGGACACCATAGGCCAAACAACTAGCAAGACAGGAACACAACCCCACCCATTAGCAGAGAGGCTGCCTAAAATCATAATAAGTCCACAGATGCCCCAAAACACACCATCAGACATGGACCTGCCCACAAGAAAGACAAGATCCAGCCTCATCCACCAGAACACAGGTACTAGTCCATTGCACCAGGAAGCCTACACAATGCACTGAAACAATTTTAGACACTGCGGACAGACACAAAAAAACAACGGGAACTACAAACCTACAGCCTGCAAAAAGGAGACGCCAAACACAGTAAGATAAGTAAAATGAGAAGACAGAAAAACACACAGGAGATGAAGGACCAAGATAAAAACCCACCAGACCTAAAATATGAAGAGGAAATAGGCAGTCTACATGAAAAATAATTCAGAATAATGATAGTAAACATGATCCAAAATTTTGGAAATAGAATAGACAAAATACAAGAAACATTTAACAAGGACCTAGAAGAACTAAAGATGAAACAAACAATGATGAACAACACAATAAATGAAATTAAAAATACTCTAGATGGGATCAATAGCAGATTAACTGAGACAGAAGAACGGATAAGTGACCTGGAAGATAAAACAGTGGAAATAACTACTTCAGAGTGGAAAAAAGAAAAGAAGAATGAAAAGAATTGAGGACAGTCTCAGAGACCTCTGGGACAACATTAAATGCACCAAAATTCGAATTATAGGGGTTCCAGAAGAAAAAGAGAAAAAGAAAGGGACTGAGAAAATATTTGAAGAGATTATAGTTGAAAACGTCCTTAATATGGGAAAGGAAATAGTTAATCAAGTCAAGGAAGCACAGAGAGTCCCATACAGGATAAATTCAAGGAGAAACATGTCAAGACACATATTAATCAAACAGTCAAAAATTCAATACAAAGAAAATATATTAAAAGCAGCAAGGGAAAACAACAAGTAACACACAAGGAATCCCCATAAGGTTAACAGCTGATCTTTCAGCAGAAACTCTGCAAGCCCAAAGAGACTGGCAGGACATATTTAAAGTGATGAAGGAGAAAAACCTACAACCAAGATTACTCTACCCAGAAAGGATCTCATTCAGATTTGATGGAGAAATTAAAACCTTTACAGAGAAGCAAAAGCTGAGAGAGTTCAGCACCACCAAACCAGCTTTACAACAAATGCCAAAGGATCTTCTCTAGTCAAGAAACACAAGAGAAGGAAAAGACCTACAATAACGAACCCAGAACAATTAAGAAAATGGAAATAGAAACATACATATCGATAATTACCTTAAATGTAAATGGATTAAATGCTCCCACCAAAAGACACAGACTGGCTGAATGGATACAAAAACAAGACCCATATATATGCTGTCAACAAGAGATCCACTTCAGACCTAGAGAAACATACAGACTGAAAGTGGGGGGATAGAAAAACATCTTCCATGCAAATGGAAACCAAAAGAAAGCTGGAGTAGCAATTCTCATATCAGAACATAATAGACTTTAAAATAAAGACTGTTAGAAGAGACAAAGAAGGACACTACATAATGATCAAGGGATTGCTCCAAGAAGAAGATATAACAAATGAAAATATTTATGCACCCAACATAGGAGCAACTTAATACATAAGGCAAATACTAACAGCCATAAAAGGGGAAATTGACAGTAACACATTCATAGTAGGGGTCTTTAACACCCCATTTCACCAATGGACAGGTCATCCAAAATGAAAAAAATAAGGAAACAAAAGCTTTAAATGATACATTATATCCTGCATCACAAATCAAGCCTTGGTAAATTTTAGAAAATTGAAATTGTATAAAGTATCTTTTGACCACAATGCTATGAGACTAGATATCAATTACAGGAAAAGATGTGTAAAACATACAAACCCATGGAGGCTAAACAATACACTACTTAATAACGAAGTGATCACTGAAGAAATCAAAGAGGAAATTAAAAAATACCTAGAAACAAATGACAATGGAGACGCGACAACCCAAAACCTATGGTATGCAGCAAAAGCAGTTCTAAGAGGGAAGTTTATAGCAATACAATCCTACCTTAAGAAACAGAAAACATCTTGAATAAACAACCTAACATTGCACCTGAAGCAATTAGAGAAAGAAGAACAAAACAAACAAACAAACAAACAAACAAAAAGTAAACAGAAGGAAAGAAATCATGAAGATCAGATCAGAAATAAATGAAAAAGAAATGAAGGAAATGATAGCAAATATCAATAAACTAAAAGCTGCTTTTTTGAGAAGATAAACAAAATAGATAAACAATTAGCCAGACTCATCAAGAAAAAAAGGGAGAAGACTCAAATCAATAGAATTAGAAATGAAAAAGGAGAAGTAACAACTGACGCTGCAGAAACACAAAAGATCATGAGAGATTACTACAAGCAACTCTATGCCAATAAAATGGACAACCTGGAAGAAATGGACAAATTCTTAGAAATGCACAACCTGCCAAGACTGAATCAGGAAGAAATAGAAAATATGAACAAACCAATCACAAACACTGAAATTGAAACTGTGATTAAAAGTACTCTAGCAAACAGAAGCCCAGGACCAGATGGCTTCACAGGCTAATTCTACCAAACATTTAGAGAAGCACTAACATCTATCCTTCTCAAAGTCTTCCAAAATACAGAAGAGGGAGGAACACTCCCAAACTCATTCTACCTGATACCAAACTCATTCATCACACTGATACCAAGATCAGAGAAAGATGTCACAAAGCAAGAAAACTACAGGCCAATATTACTGATGAACAAAGATGTCAAAATCCTCAACAAAATACTAGCAAAAAGAATCCAACAGCACATTAAAATGATCATACACCATGATCAAGTGGGATTTATTCCAGGAATGCAAGGATTCTTCAATATATGCAAATCAATCAATGTGATACACCATATTAACAAATTGAAAGAGAAAAATGATATAGTAATCGCAATAGACGCAGAGGAAATTTTTGACAAAATTCAACATCCATTTATGATAAAAACCCTCCAGAAAGTAGGCATAGAGGGAACTTTCCTCAACATAATAAAGACCATATATGACAAACCCACAGCCAACATCGTCCTCAATGGTGAAAAACTGAAAGCATTTTCACTAAGATCAGGAAGAAGACAAGGTTGCCCACTCTCACCATTCTTTTTCAACATAGTTTTGGAAGTTTTAGCCACAGCAATCAGAGAAGAAAAGGAAATAAAAGGAATCAAAATCAGAAAAGAAGAAGCAAAGCTGTCACTGTTTCTGGATGACATAATTCTATACATAGAGAATCCTAAAGATGCTATCAGAAAACTACTAGAGTTAATCAATGAATTTGGTAAAGTACCAGGATACAAAGTTAATGCACCAAAATCTCTGGCATTCCTATACAATAATGCTGAAAAATCTGAAAGTGAAATCAAGAAAAAACTCCCATTTACCATTTCAACAAAAGGAATAAAATACGTAGGAATAAACCTACCTAAGGAGACAAAAGACCAGTATGCAGAAAATTATAAGACACTGGTGAAAGAAATTAAAGATGATACAAATAGACCAACAATTATACCATGTTCTTGGATTGGAAGAATCAACATTGTGGAAATGACTACTACCCAAAGCAATCTACAGATTCAATGCAATCCCTATCAAACTAACACTGGCATTTTTCACAGAACTAGAACAAAGAAATTCACAATTGGTATGGAAATACAAAAGACCCCAAATAGCCAAAGCTATCTTGAGAACGAAAAACAGAGCTGGAGGAATCATGCCTGTCTTCAGACTATACTACAAAGCTATAGTAATCAAGACAGTATGGTACTGGCCCAAAAACAGGAATATAGATCAATGGGACAGGATAGAAAGCCCAGAGATAAACCCACGTACATATGGTCACCTTATCTTTGATAAATGAGGCAGGAATGTACAGTGGAGAAAGGACAGCCTCTTCAATAGTGGTGCTGGGAGAACTGGACAGCTACATGTAAAAGTATGAGATTAGAACACTCACTAATACCATACATAAAAATAAGCTCACAATGGATTAAAGACCTAAATATAAGGCCAGAAACTATCAAAGTCTTAGAGGAAAACATAGGCAGAACACTCTATGACATAAATCACAGCAAGATTCTTTTTGACCCACCTCTAGAGAAACGGAAATAAAAACAAAAATAAACAAATGGGACCTAAGGAAACTTCAAAGCTTTTGCATAGCAAAGGAAACCATAAACAAGACCAAAATACAACCCTCAGAATGGGAGAAATTATTTGCAAATGAAGCAACTGACAAAGGATTAATCTCCAAAATTTACAAGCAGCTCATGCAGCTCAATAAAAAGAAAACAAATAACCCAATCCAGAAATGGGCAGAAGACCTAATTAGCCACTTCTCCAAAGAAGATATACAGATCACCACCCAAAACATGAAAGAATGCTCAACATCATGAATCATTAGAGAAATGCAAATCAAAACTACAATGAGATATCATCTCACACCGTCAGGATGGCCATCATCAAAAAATCTAGAAACAATAAATGCTGGAGAGGGTGTGGAGAAAAGGGAACACTCTTGTACTTCTAGTGGGAATGTGAATTGGTACAGCCACTGTGGAGAACAGTATGGAGGTTCCTTAAAATACTACAAATATAACTACCATATGACCCAGCAATCCCACTACTGAGCATATACCCTGAGAAATCCATAATTCAAAGAGTCATGTACCAAAATGTTCATTGCAGCTCTATTTACAATAGCCAGGAGATGGAAACAACCTAAGTGCCCATCATCAGATGAATGGGTAAAGAAGACGTGGCACATATATACAATGGAATATTACTCAACCATAAAAAGAAACAAAGTTGAGTTATTTTTAGTGAGGTGGATGGACCTAGAGTCTGTCATACAGAGTGAAGTAAGTCAGAAAGAGAAAGACAAATACTGTATGCTAACACATATATATAGAATGTAAGAAAAAAAAATGTCATGAAGAACCTAGGGGTAAGACAGGAATAGAGACACAGACCTACTAGAAAATGGACTTGAGGATATGGGGAGGAGGAAGTGTAAACTGTGACAAAGTGACAGTGGCATGGGCATATATACACTACCAAACGTAAAATAGATAGCTAGTGGGAAGCCACTGTATAGCATAGGGAGATCAGCTCGATGCTTTGTGACCATCTAGAGGGGTGGGATAAGGAGTGTGGGAGGGAGGGAGTTGCAAGAGGGAAGAGATATGGGAATTTATGTATATGTATAACTGATTCACTTTGTTATAAAGCAAGAACTAACACACCATTGTAAAACAATTATACTACAATAAAGATGTTAAAAAAGGTAATAATCAGCAAACAAACAAAAAAACAAACAAATACAAACAAAGAAACAAAAAATAAATAAATGAGACTGTTTCTGAGCTTAAGAATTTGTTTGCAATCTAATGTTTATTTTGTTGATTTGGCTGCACAAACCATTCCAGTAAATCTCTTGGGGAAAAAATATTTTGTTGCTTTTAATATAGGAGTCAGCAATCTAAGGCTCTCAGGCAAAATCCACTGCCTGGTTTTGCATAGCCTGCAAGCTAAAAATGGTTTTCACATTTTTAAATGGTTTTAAAAAATCAAAAGTATAGTATTTCATGATAATTACATAAAATTCCAATTTCAATACCCATAGATAAAATTTTATTGCAAAAAAAAAAGTGACTATCTGCTCTAACATGTCATTTAAGGCCAATAGTTCTTTGTTGATTTTCTGTCTGGATAATCTATCCATTGATGGAGTGGCATATTGAACTTTCCTACTATTATTTTATTTCTGTCTATTGCATTTTTCTTCTTAGTTCTGTTAACATTTGTGTTATATATTTAGGTGCTTCTGTATTGGATTTGTAAATGTTATATCCTCTTGCTGGATTGACCCTTCTTGGTGTCTTATTACAGTTTTAATTTTAAAGTCTATATTGTCTGCTCTAAGTACAGATACCCCAGCTTTCATTTGGGTTCCATTTGCAGAGAATATCTTTTTCCATCCCTTCACTTTTAGTCTGCATGTTCTTACATCTGAAGAGAGTTTTTTGTAGGCAACGTATAGATGGGTGTTATTTTTTAATGCACTCAACCACTCTATGCCTTTTTACTGGAGAATTTAGTCCATTTACATTTAAACTAATTACTGATGATTATGTACTTATTGCCATTTTGATATTAGTTTTCTGGCTGTTTTTGAGTTCCTCTGTTTACTTCTTTTATTGATTTCTTCCCCTGTATTTTGATGACTTTCTTTAGTGGTATGCTTATGTTTCTTTCTCATTATCTTTTGTGTATCTACTACAGGTTTTTGCTTTCCAGTTACCACGAGGTTATATATAAAATTTATATTTATAACAATCTTTCTACTTTGATAACTTAGGTTTGAACACATTCTAAAACTCTACAGTGTACTTTCCCCCTTCATATTTCATTTTTTTGATGTCACCTTTTATATCATTTTATCTTATCTATTCCTTTTGCTTATCTGGAAAACTCTTCCAGAGTCTTAGGCAGCAGCTTTTTAAGAATGCAAATATATGCTATCCTGTAAGCACCACTGGCCACGAAAGCCAGAGAACCTGGAGGTGTTCCCTGCATGGCAGTTGAAACACTGGGGCTTCAGATGACTCTCTAAGCTCCTTTCTGGGAGTTCAAATCAGCTTTATTACATGATTAAGATGTTATCTGATAGAATTTTCTACTTTGTATAGCTATTCTACACGATAAGTATCTTGTATTCAGAAATCTTGAAATTGTATAAATATACCACTCTTCAAATATTTTCATTTGTGTAATAGTATATATTGATGTCTTTTTCACTAATTAATTATTCTTCTAATGGTTACAAAATAGTGATTTTCCAATTTCTTCAGGTTTTCTACATTCATTAGTTGTCATTCTGTTAAAAGGAGTGTTTCCTTTGTTTGTTCTCTTCCTTTCTTTCTCCCTTTCTTTCTTTCTTTCTCTCTTTCTTTTTTTCTCCTTTTCTTTCTTTCTCCTTTTCTTTCTTTCTTTCTTTCTTTCTTTCTTTCTTTCTTTCTTTCTTTCTTTCTTTCTTTCTTTCTTTGTAGTGGGTTTTGTGGATTTCCATTTTATCCAATGATTTAGAATACAAATTTTAAAAGATTCTCAAATTGTTTTAGTTTAGGGTTAATAAGAGCCCTTTAAGCCTAGCTTTTCTTCCTTTTAACTTACCCCCTTTATTCTTTGAGCATTTTTTACTTTCTGGCCCAGCAAAATTGTCTAGGCTTATTTTGTACATTCCTTCTGCTCCCCTGGGTTTATTTTACTGGGAACAATATATGGAAACCAAGATCTGGACATCAGTGTCCTTGTTGATACTGGAGTGTCATTGCTCCCAGTCATTTCAGTGAAGAGAGTTGGGAAATTAGTGTAAGTAAACACACACACACACACACACACACTTATATCTATACTAACTTTTATATGTATCCATATACATCTATATTTAAATACAAAAGCATATATAAATATGTAAATATATTATATTTTAAAATATAAATGTGATATGTACATATATACAATATATAATTGTATATATGTAAAAGCATGACATTATACCAATATCTTCAATTCTAATCCAATGTCTCATGTACATTCCAGTTTTTTCTTTTCCTGTATTTTAACTCCCCAATCCAACACTGTGGATCTTGGTACCTATTATCCCCAATCTATCAGATCTTACCTGCATGGGGTTCAATTGCACCAGGCCATCTCTTCAGCTTGCTGGGTTCAGTCTTCCTTGTTTCCTTGTATGGACCCCACTGCTGCAAGTTTGAAGGAAAGGGGAGAGATAATGCTATATACTTTTTATTAGATCTTTCTATGTATATCCTTCTTTTCCATCACTATTGAGAGTTTTTGAGAGCAAAAATTAAATCTTACACTTCAATGTGTCTCTTAAAATTGTCCAGCACAATGCCTTACCCAAAATTTGTAACTGGAAACCTATGGGATGAATTCTACCAACACACATGTTTTATTTAGCCTGCTTTTAAAACAAAAATATTTATTTAAAACAAAAATAATATATTTTAAAACGAATATAATGTATTGAAAAATAAACTAAACAAAATAATGGTTTTTTAATAATGATTTTATTTCAAAGTTTATTTTATAGAAATTTTACACATAGTTTTCAATTTCTGACTTATCTCAAAAATCAGAAGTTATGGCATCAATACTTATACTCCTAAACAAGAGGGAGAAAAACAAATGAGTGCCTGCTTCTGCATGTAGATGGGCACTTACTAATAGTTCAGCTCGGATCTCCTGCCACAGTTTGTTTCACTGACTACCTGGCACTTGATGGAATTTGAGTTTATATCCTGGCACACAGGAGGCACTGGTTGAAACTATGAAATTTGTTAGTTAATTGATTACTCAAGGTCAACTTTAGAGTTCCAAGTCAACTGAGTCAGTCTTTTCTAATAAAGCTCTGACAGTTTTTCTTTGTTGTTTACTCCATTACATACCTAATTTCAGAAATCTTGTCACTGCCATCTATGAATCATAGTAACTTCACCAGAGGATATTACTTGCAGTTCTCTAGAAGTGGAGGAGAGTGTGCCAGAACCATTAGTTTCAGGGGAATAAAAATTGCTCATTCATAATTTTGTGTGTGTGGTCTATGAGCTGTAAACACCACTTAAGTTCTCTGCTTCATACAGTATTAGGTAAACATTTAAGAGATAAATACTTTTATCCATCTTTGCTTCCAGCAAATAAATAGACCATGAAAACTCCAGAGGACTGGCTTGATATATGTTTCACTTTATTATTTTCCTTAAGCTGAGTTCTCAGTAATACTCTGTGTAGATGCAGGTAAGTGGACCATGCTCAGTGTGAGGGAAGAAAGGCAGATGTATCTGTGAAGCTATGTCATATATATGTCTCTCTCTCTCTCTATATATATATATAGAGAGAGAGAGAGAGAGAGAGAACGAGGGAGAGAGAGAGAGAGAGAGAGACAGAGAGACAGAGAGAGACAGAGAGAGAGAGACAGAGACAGAGATGGAGACAGACACAGAGATAGAGATAGAGACAGACACAGAGACACAGAGACAGAGAGGAAGAGAAAGAGAAATCTCTTTGTCCATGAGAAGGACATTTATTCCCAGGAAAATACTTGTCTGTTAATTTGTGAATTTATAGGCCAGTTGGAAAGAACTGAGGAAATAAAGTCACTAAAATAGAGTTATCAAAACAGTTATTATATTAATATATAATATTTTGCAAGGCTTAGTGATTATATACCATGTTTAATACCTATAGGTATTTCTCTGCTAATTGTAGACATATGTCACTTTTTTTACTCTATTTTCCAATATGTTGGTTGGTGGTATATCAGTTGATGGTAAGTTAACGTGATATATCTCAGTTGACAGTGACTCTACCTCGAAAAATGAAAATGACATTAAATTGATGGTGAGGTTGAATATTTTTTATGTTTATTTTTATCTCCTCTATCAATTATTAATCCATATCACTGAGATGTTACTGAGTTGTATAGACACATTACATATTAAGATGATCAAAACTTTTTTCCTACTTGACAGAATTACATCTCCTAGGTGACTCTTTCTCTTTTATTGATATTTACAGTTCTCATCTACAAAATTTAAAAATTTTAAGTTGTCAAATTTATAATTTTTCTCCTTTTGATTCATTCCTTTTTATGGTTTGAGCACTTTTCTCTCTCTGAATTGAGAACAATAAAAATATGTTTGTATTAAGTATTTATTAGACACTGGGTGATGTGATAGTCTTTGGTTATACATGGGCAACCAACACAAGGACCTTCTATCAAGAAGCTCCCAGTTGGTTTAACAAAAATAGATATGTCAACAATTACCTTCATTCCCCACCTCTTTGTCTGTCCTCTTTGCCATTTAGGCCACAGGGAACTTAAAGGGCAGGGTTTGAGAGTTTAGTTACGGATGATAATGAAAAAAAAATACTGTTCTCCTCAGTATCAAACTCACATACTGACTCCAAATTGAAATTCATGGGGAAACTTTTCTTACTAATTTAATACGGTCAGTGTACACCTCAGAGGAGCAAACACTTCAACATGTTTCTTACACAGACAGACACCCAGACACAAACACACATTCTCATACTGTGATTTACAACTGCCAGGGAAATGTTGAAGGTGAAAAAGAGGAAATCAGGGACACGCCTCTGCCCATTAATAAAATTAAAGGTTTTACTTTTGCTGAGAGAGTGTGATTTAAGGGTTAATCAGCACCATGGTCCTTGCACATTATGTAAGAAAATATAAACTCCTGGCTACTGAATCTGTTCTTGGAAGCTCCGGGGGAAATTTCTGCCAGTCCGCTGATAACCTTTTATGCTGGCTTGAATATTTCTCCTTGTTTAATTGAGTTTGCTTGCTATATGTAAAAAGTGGCTGCTGGCTAATCGTCTGACTCTTTTTGTACGTATTTGAGTAGGACAGTTTACTTGTGCAGATAAATCTTCTTATGTTCAGTTTTTCTCCACTCTGCTTGCAAGGACTCAGACTGCTCTATTTGCTTTGCACAGTCCCATTAAATTATTCAATGACATCCACATTCATATGTCTTTAGAACATTGGCTCCAAATGTGTCATATTCAAAAGAAAGTCATTATTTTTAGGCCATTGAAATCAGAAACAATATCATAAAGAAAACGATTCTAAAAGTAGATTGTTCATTCATGTAGGGTACAACAAACTCTTCTCCAAGTTCTGTAAGTTGATTTCTCTTTAATATCAAGGCACGACTTTCTGTGGAATTTAAAATAAAAGCCATTTCTCCCTTTCATTGAGGCCAAAGATGAGGGCAAGAAAAAGAACATGAGGGGCAAAGATATCTGAATGCCCTTGATGTTTCTTTCCTTTGGGAATATCTACATGAAATTGCCAATGTAACCTCTGTCCCTCTTGAGGCCAGCACTGAGAGCTCTGAATGAGAATCTTATAAATATCCCATTTGTTCATATATATAATTTTGAGGAATATCCATCATGCTAATTCATTTAGGGAATATAAGTATTATATAAATCTAATGGACAGTATGGGCAAATAATTTAATTATAAAATGTAAGGAAACACACACACACACACACACACACACACACACGCATACACACACACACACACACATGACTGGCAGTATTACAACAGCTGCTGCAGAAACCTGCAAATATATATTTTGGTGCTTGCTGTGGTGCCCTGGTACATGATCCTGCTTTTATGTATGTTGTACCCTAGTGTGAAAGGATTGATCATGTAAGAAGATCTTTCATTTAGGATCTCCCAGGACAGTGGTCACCTTTTGGAGTTAAATGTAATCAGGTTATTCTGTCCACCTGTGGAAATCCTTGGTTCACGTAGTCAAATGACTCTTCCCAACCACATACATTCTCTGTTTTCAAAACAAAGCAAAGTCAAAAAAAAAAAATCATCAATGACAACATGTAGAGCCTCCACCAATTTCAGGAAAGTAGAGAGGGAAATCTTAGGTTTTTCTCCCTGTGATCATGTTTTCCCCTTCTCTCCAATTGTTTTTTGTTCCTAAACACTTTATTTCAGAACCCATTCACCAGCCCTTGCCTTTCTCTTTTCCAGTCCATTTTATGATTCATATTTCTATTTTACAATCATATTACACAGTATAAAGGAATGGTATATCAGGAATCTCTGCTTTCCTATACTCAGAGACTGGAAATAAGTTATTTTTTGTCCTTTGACCTCCTGAAGCCATCTTCACCTGCCAACCATGAGTACATTATCAGTGTACAGAAAAATGAACTGGCTGTAGGAAAGCTATAATATAATGAAAAGTAAACAAAGATTTGGGTTCAGAAGTACTAAATTCTTATTCCTAGACCCATTGCCATATTTGCATGTTACATAATTGTGATTAATCATTTGATCTACCTGAATCTTAATTTTCATTTTCAGTAAATATTCTAGCACTATTTGAGGATGAATGAAATGGTGTAAAAACGAAAACAAAAACAAAAAAAAAACCTTTAAATTGAAAAAAATTTGGTTCAAATTCAAAAACTAAATTCTTATATGAACATGACTCTTGCTACCTGGTGAGAGGTCGTGAAGTAGAAGGCAGCCCAGGTTGTGATGGAAATGGGAAAATGTTTAGTCTAGAAAATTGTTGAGAAAACATCATGAGGAAAGTTGAGTAAATAATCATGGAGCAAGGAGGAGTTAGGAAGTAATCTGGAATAAGCCAAAAACCAGAAACATTATAGAAAACAGAAGTGGAAATAGTATAATTAATTTTATTATTATTATTTTAAGAAGAACTTGTGTCCTACTGGATTTAAAGTAGCCATTCCTCTTATGCCAGCACACATCCATACAGTGCAGGATAAATATGAGTGCTTGTAATGCTCAGTTTATAATTTAAATTTAAGGCACCCCCAAGAAACAAAACCTCAAAGTGAGAGAAACAATACCAAGACTATAGAATCCCCAATTTCAAAGGAAAAATAATATAATAAAGTTCATTCAGCTTGACTCAAAACCATAAGTTTTGTGCTTGGATTATCTAAGTAATTGTCCTGATTATAACTTTATGAGCAAAAGCAGAGATAAGGAAAACCTCATTTTTCTCCTACAGGTGAGTTTCATTTGAAATGTGCCATTTTACATGCAGCAACTTTTATTTAAACAACTAGGTTTCAAACAGGTAGAAGAGTAACTAATGAGTTAATGTCATGGAAGGTGGTCAAAATTTTAAAGGCATTAAGGAAACTGAATAAATATGCCCAATCTCCAGGAAAAATCAAGTGAAGAAATATTCGTGTGGTTATTGTTAACACTGGTCTAATCTCTTTGTTCAAATGTATAGAACATTAAGCACTGAATGGATGTGTTAAACAGAAATATTACATATTGCAAAAGTGAAGCAATTCATTGTATATCCAGAAGACAGTTATTCTAAGAGAGAGAGAGAGAGAGAGAGAGGAGAGAGAATGCACTATGTAATACTCTTTCATTCTAATGCCAAAGCCATTAAAGTAGGGATACAATATGTTAACTCATTGGCATTCTTCATTTTTAACAGAATAGGTTTCCCAGGGACAGTATTGAGAAGCATATCTTCATTATATTGTTGAGGCAAAAATCATTCAGTAGGAAAATATAGAAGGTATGGTTGATGAATAAACTACAGAGTACAATTCTTTTTATCTTTTCTTTTTCTTCTCTGTGGTTTTCACTTTACTCTCTTATCATCATCATTGATATCAAAGAATGGAAGAGCACTAAAACTTGATAACATTTGAAGTTATAATGCTTTTAGACACAGCTTTAAAACTGATGAGTGATGAAAACTATAATTTCTAGTATCAATTGACACTTTCTCTTCCACCTTTCATGAATTCAAAGAGCTTTGGGCTCCAATCTGCTTTTTTTTTTTTCTTTTCTGTTTCCCTGACCATTTTTATTTTAAATGTATTTATTTGAATAAATAATACATTCTTATAAAAAAAATAACATACAGAGTGAAAAGAGAAAAGAAAAAGTGTAAAGAGTAAGTTACTCTGCATTCCCCATTCCTGACTTTTAATTCTCCAATTCCCTTATCCATTTCTTGTTTCATTTAGAGGTTATCTAGGAATAGACATGTATTTTCACCTCTCCCTCCAAAAAAAGAAACAAATGGTTACAGACCATTTGTGATTCATAACCTTCTTCATTTAACATCCATTGGGCCATGTGCCATATCAGTACATATAGAAAATACCTCATTAAGCAAAATGCTTCAGAAGATTCCATCATATGGACATGTCTTAGACTGCTCTGTAGGTTTAACAGCTGTATTTTATTTATTTTTTTAATTTTTTAAATTTTTTTTAAAATTTTGGTATGTTCCTTTGATTTATTTTTTAACATCTTTATTGGAGTATAATTGCTTTAAAATGGTGTGTTAGCTTCTGCTTTATAACAAAGTGAATCAGCTAGACATCTACATATATCTCCATATCTCTTCCCTCTTGCATCTCCCTCCATCCCACCCTCCCTATTTCACTGCTCTAGGTGGTCATAAAGCACCAAGCTGATCTCCCTGTGCTATGCGGCTCCTTCCCATTAACTATCGGTTTTACATTTGGTAGTGTATATATGTCCATGCTACTCTCTCACTTTGTCCCATCTTACCCTTCCCCCTCACTGTGTTCTCAAGTCAATTCTCTAGTAGATCTGTGTCTTTATTCCCATTCTGCCCTTATGTTCTTCATGACCATTTCTTTTTTTTTTTTAGATTCCATATATATGTGTTAGCACATGGTATTTATTTTTCTCTTTCTGACTTAACTTCACTCTGTATGAGAGGCTCTAGGTCCATTCACCTCCCTACAAATAACTCAATTTCGCTTCTTTTTATGGCTGAGTAATAGTCCATTGTATATATGTGCCACATCTTCTTTATCCATTCATCTGTCGACGGTCACTTAGGTTGCTTCCATGTCCTGGCTATTGTAAATAGAGCTGCAATGAACATTGTGGTACATAAGTCTTTTTGAATTATGATTTTCACAGGGTATATGCCCAGTAGTGAGATTGCTGGGTCATATGGTAGTTCTATTTGTAGTTTTTTAAGGAAGCTCCATACTGTTCTCCATAGTGGCTGTACCAATTCACATTCCCACCAGAAGTACAAGGGTGTTCCCTTTTCTCCACATGCTCTCCAGCATTTATTCTTCGTAGATTTTTTGATGATGGCGATTATGACTGGTGTGAGATGATATTTCATTGTAGTTTTGATTTACATTTCTCTCGTGATTAATGATGTTGAGCATTCTTTCATGTGTTGGGTGGCAATCTGTATATCTTCTTTGGAGAAATGTCTATTTAGATCTTCTACCCATTTTTTGATTGGGTTGTTTGTTTTTTTGATATTGAGCTGTATGGGCTGCTTGTAAATTCTGGAGACTAATCCTTTGTCAGTTGCTTCGTTTGCAAATATTTTCTCCCATCCTGAGGGCTGTCTTTTCGTGTTTTTATGGTTTCCTTTGCTGTGCAAAAGCTTTTAAGTTTCATTAGGTACCATTTCTTGATTTTTGTTTTTATTTCCATTTCTCTAGGCAGTGGGTCAAAAAGAATCTTGCTGTGGTTTATGCCACAGACTTTTCTGCCTATGTTTGGCTCTAAGAGTTTTAGAGTGTCTGCCCTTACATTTAGGTCTTTAAGCCATTTTGAGTTTATTTTTGTGTGTGGTGTTAAGGAGTGTTCTAATTTCATTGTTTTACATATAGCAGTCCAGTTTTCCCAGCACAACATATTGAAAAGGCTGTCTTTTCCCTATTGCATATTCTTGCATGCTTTATCAAAAATAAGTTGACCATATGTGCATAGCTTTATCTCTGGGCTTTCTATCCTATTATTTTGATCTATATTTCTGTTTTTGTGCCCGTACCATACTGTCTTGATTACTGTAGCTTTATAGTATAGTATGAAGTCAGGGAGCCTGATTCCAACAGCACAGTTTTTCTTTCTCAAGATTGCTTTGGCTATTTGGGATGTTTTGTGTTTCCATACAAATTGTGAAATTTTTTGCTCTAGTCTGTGAAAAATGACAGTGATAGTTTGATAGGGATTGCATTGAATTGGTAGATTGATTTGGGTAGTACAATCATTTTCACAATGTTGATTCTTCCAATCCAAGAACATGGTATATCTCACCATCTGTTTGTATCATCTTTAATTACTTTCATTAGTGTCTTAGAGTTTTCTGCATACAGGTATTTTTTTCTCCTTAGGTAAGTTTATCCCTCAATATTTTATTCTTTCTGTTGCAATGATAAATGGGAGTGTTTCCTTAATTTCACTTTCAGATTTTTCATCATTAGTGTATAAGAATGCAAGAGATTTCTGTGCGTTAATTTTGTATCCTGCTACTTTAGCAAATTCATTGATTAGCTCTAGTAGTTTTCTGGTATCTTCTGTAGGATTCCCTATGCATAGCATCATGTCATCTGCAAACAGAGCTTTCTTCTTCTTTTCCAATTTGGATTCCTTTTATTTCTCTTTCTTTTCTGATTGCTGTGGGTAACACTTTCAAAACAATGTTGAATAATATTGTTGAGAGTAGGCAACCTTATCTTTTTCCTGATCTTATTGGAAATGGTTTCAATTTTTCACCATTGAGGAAAATGTTGGCTGTGGGTTTGTCTTATATGGCCATTACTATGTTGAGGTAAGTTCCCTCTATGTTTACTTTCTGGAGGGTATTTATAATAAATGGGTGTTGAATTTTGTCGAAAGCTTTCTCTGCACCTATTGAGATGATCATATGGTTTTTATTCTTCAATTTTTTAATATGGTGTATCACATTGATTGATTTGCATATTTTGAAGAATCCTTACATTGCTGGGATAAACCCCACTTCATCATGGTGGATGATACTTTTAATGTGCTGTTGGATTCTGTTTGCTAGTATTTTGTTGAGGAATTCTGCATCTATGTTCATCAGTGATATGGGCCTGTAGTTTTCTTTCTTTGTGACATCCTTGTCTGGTTTTGGTATCAGGGTGATTTTGGCCTCCTAGAATGAGTTTGGGAGTGTTCCTCCCTCTTCTATATTTTGGAAGAATTTGCAAAGGATAGATTTTAACTCTTCTCAGAATGTTTGATAGAATTCGCCTGTGAAGCTGTCTGCTTATGGGCTTTTGTTTGTTGGAACAAACAGTTTCAATTTCAGTGCTTGTGATTGGTCTGTTTATATTTTCTATTTCTTCCTGGTTCAGTCTTGGCAGTTGTGCATTTCTAAGAATTTGTCCATTTCTTCCAGGTTGTCCATTTTATTGGCATAGAGTTGCTTGCAGTATCTCTCATGATCCTTTGTATTCCTGCAGTGTCAGTTGTTACTTTTCCACTTCTATTGATTTGAGTCTTTTTCCTTTTCTTCTTGATGAGTCTGGCTAATGGTTTATCAATTTTGTTTATCTTCTCAAAGAACCAACTTTTATTTTTATTGATACTTGCTATTGTTTCCTTCATTTCTTTTTCATTTATTTCTGATCTGATCTTTATGGTTTCTTTCTTTCTGCTAACTTTGGGGTTTCTTTTTTTTCTTCTTTCTCTAATTGCTTTAGGTGTAAGGTTAGGTTGTTTATCTGAGATGCTTCTTGTTTCTTAAGGTAGGATTGTATTGCTATAGACTTCCCTCTTAAAACTGCTTTTGATGCATCACATAGGATTTGGGTCATTGTGTTTTCATTGTCTTTTGTTTCTAAGTATTTTTTGATTTCCTCTTTGAATTCTCCAGTGATCTCTTTGTTATTAAGTAGTGTGTTGTTTAACCTCCATGTGTTTGTATTTTTTCCAGATTTTTTCCTGTAATGGATATCTAGTCTCATAGTGTTGTAGTCAAAAAGATCCTTGATATGATTTCAATTTACTAAAATTTACCAAGGCTTGATTTGTGACCCACAATATGATCAATCCTGGAGAATGTTCCATGAGCACTTGAGAAGAAAGTGTATTTTGTTGTTTTTGGGTGGAATGTCCTATAAATATCAATTAAGTCCATCTTATTTAATATATCATTTAAAGCTTGTGTTTCCTTATTTATTTTCATTTTGGGTGATCTGTCCTTTGGTGAATACAGGGTTTGAAGTCCCCTACTATGATTGTGTTACTGTTGATTTTCCCTTTTATGGCTGTTAGTTGTTGCCTTATGCATTGAGGTCCTCCTATGCTGGGTGCATAGAGATTTACAATTGTCATATCTTCTTCTTAGATTGATCTCTTGATCATTACATAGTGTCCTTCTTTGTCTCTTGTAATAGTCTTTATTTTAACGTCTATTTTGTCTGTTAGGGGAATTGCTACTCCAGCTTTGTTTTGATTTCCATTTGTATGGAATATCTTTTTCCATCCCCTTACTTTCAGTCTGTTTGTATCCCTAGGTCTGAAGTGGTTCTCTTGCAGACAGCATATATCCAGTCTTGATTTTGTATTCATTCAGCCAGTCTATATCTTTTGGTTGAAGCATTTAATCCATTTTCATTTAAGGTAATTTTCAATATATGTATTCCTATTACCATTTTCTCAATTGTTTTGGGTTTGTTACTGTAGGTCTTTTCCTTCTCTTGTGTTTCCTGCCTAGAGAAGTTCCTTTAGCATTTGTTGTAAAGCTCATTTAGTGGGGCTGAATTCTCTTAGCTTTTGCTTGTCTGTAAAGGTTTTAATTTCTCCATCGAATCTGAATGAGATCCTTGCTGCATAGCATAATCTTGGTTGTACGTTTCTCCTTTTCATCACTTTAAATATGTCCTGCCACTCCCTTCTGGCTTGCAGAGCTTCTGATGAAACTTTAGCTGTTAACCTTATGGGCAATCTGTTGCATGATTTTTTGTTTTTGTTGTTTTCCTTTGCTGCTTTTAATATTTTTCCTTTGTATTTAATTTTTGATAGTTTGACTAATATGTGTCTTGGCATGTTTTGCCTTGGATTTGTCCTGTATGGGACTCTCTGCACTTCCTGGACTTGATTGACTATTTCCTTTCCCATATTACAGAAGTTTTCAACTGTAATCTCTTCAAATATTTTCTCAGTTCCCTCATTTTCTCTTCTTCCTCTTGGACCCCTATAATTCAAATGTTGGTGTGTTTAATGTTGTCCCAGAGGTCTCTGAGACTGTCCTCATTTTTTTGTTTCATTATTTTTTCTTTATTCTGCTCTGCAGTAGTTATTTCCACTCTTTTGTCTTCTAGGTCACTTATCCGTTCTTCTGTCTCAGTTATTCTGCAATTGATTCCTTCTGGAGAATTTTTAATTTCATTTATTATGTTGTTTATCCTTTTCTGTTTGCTCTTTAATTCATCTAGGTCCTTGTTAAATGTTTCTTGTATTTTCTCCTTTCTCTTTCCAAGATTTTGGATTATCATTACTCTCATTACTCTGAATTCTTTTTCAGGTAGACTGCCTATTTCCTCTTCATTTGTTTGGTCTGGTGGGTTTTTACCTTGCTCCTTCATCTGCTGTATGTTTCTCTGTCTTTTCATTTTACTTAAATTACTGTGTTTGGGGTTTCCTTTATTCAGGCTGTGGGTTCACAGTTCCCGGTGTTTTTGGTGTCTTCCCCCATTGGCTAAGTTTGTTTCAGTGGGTGGTGGAAGGGACTTGTGCCTGTGTTCTGGTAGATGAGGCTGGATCTTGTCTTTCTTGTGGGAAGCACCACATCCAGTGGTGTGTTTTGGGGTGTCTGTGACCTTATTATGATTTTAGGCAGTCTGTCTGCTAATGGGTGGGGTCGTGTTCCTGTCTTGCTAGTTGTTTGGCATAGGGTGTCTAGCACTGTAGCTTGCTGGACATTGAGTGGAGCTGAGTATTGGATTTGAGATGGAGAACTCTGGGAGATTTTCACCATTTGATATTACCTGTGCTGGGAGATCTCTGGTGGACCCACATTCAGAACTCGGTGCTCCCTCCTCAGAGGCACAGGCCTGATGCCCAGCTGGAGCACCAAGACTGTGATCCACATTGCTCAGGATAAAAGGGAGAAAGAAAGAAAGAAAAAAAGAAAGAAAAAAATATAAAATAGAATAAAGTAAAATAAATATAAAGGTATTACAATAAAAAAATAAATAAGTAATTATTGAAAATAAAAAAAAAGTAATTCAAAAAAGAAAGAAAGAAGAGAGCAACCAAACCAAAAAACAAATTCACCAATGATAACATGCACTAAAAACTATACTTAAAAAAAAAAAAAAAAAAGGACAGACAGAACTCTAGGACAAATGGTAAAAGCAAAGCTGTACAGACAAAATCACACACAGAAACATACACACTCACAAAAAGATAAAAAGAAAAAAACAAAAATATATCATTGCTCCCAAAGTCCACTGCCTCAATTTGGGATGATTCGTTGTCTATTCAGGTATTCCACAGATGCAGAGTACATCAAGTTGATTGTGAAGCTTTAATCCACTGCTCCCAAGGCTGCTGAGAGAGATTTCCCTTTCTCTTCTTTCTTCCCACAGCTCCTGGGTTTCAGCTTTGGATTTGGCTCTGCCTTTGCTTGTATGTCACCTGAGGGCATCTTTTCTTAACTCAGACAGGATGGGGTTAAAGTAGCAGCTGATTAGGGGGTTCTGGCTCTCTCAGGCCAGTGGGAGGGAGGGGCACGGAACTCGGAGCGAGCCTGTGGCGGCAGAGGCCGGCGTGATGTTGCAACAGCCTGAGGTTCACCATGTGTTCTCCCAGGGAAGTTGTCCCTGGATCACAGGACCCTGGCAGTGGCAGGCTGCACAGACTCCTGGGAAGGGAGGTGTGGATAGTGACCTGTGCTTGCACACAGGCTTCTTGGTGTTTGCAGCAGCAGCCTTAGCATCTCATGCCTGTCTCTGGGGTCCGATCTTATAGCCGCGGCTCGTGCCATCTCTGGAACTTATTTAGGCAGTGCTCTTAATCCCCTTTCCTCAAGCACCATGAAACAAAGAGGCAAGAAAAAGTCTCTTGCCACTTCAGCAGCTTCAGACCTTTTCCCAGACACACTCCCAGCTAGCTGTGTCGCACTAGCCCCCTTCAGTTTTCTCCCTGGTATCGACCTCTGAAGCCAGAGCCTCAGCTCCCATCCCCCACCTGCCCCAGCGTGTAGCGGACAAGCCTCTCAGGCTGTTGAGTACTGTCCGGCACCAATCCTCTGTGCGGGAATCTCTCTGCTTTGCCCTCCGTGCCCCTGTCGCTAAGCTCTCCTTCATGGGTCTGAAGCTTCCCCCCTCCACCACCCGCAGTCTCTGCCCTTAAAGGGGCTTCCTAGTGCATGGAAACACTTTCTCCTTCAAGCTCCCTCCTACTGGTGCAGGTCCTGTCCCTATTATTTTGTCTGTGTTTTTTTTCTTTTTTCTTTTGCCCTACCCAGGTATGTGGGGAGTATCTTGCCTTTTGGGAGGTCTGAGATCTTCTGCCAGCATTCAGGAGGTGTTCTGTTGGGGTTGGTCCACATGTAGATGCATTTCTGATGTAATTGTGGGGAGGAAGGTGATCTCCATGTCTTACTCTTCCGCCATCCTGAAGCTCCTCCCAATCTGCTCTTAGCTATTGTTGAAGGCTTTCATTAGAAATAGCAACTGATACTCACATAGCCCTCAGCAGCATTTGGCCTTCAATGGGTAGCAAGTGGAAATAGACCTATAAGCAGTAAGCAAGAAGAAACACAGTTTAAGTTTTAGAAAACCATTTGGCAGTGGCTCAGTTAAAATCAAAGAGGATTCATCCTTTCAAAAAAGAACTGCTCATTTAACAGATGATAATTTAAAGCCAGATATAGTTAGGGAACTGTTCTGGGTTCTGAGAAATTGTGTTTACAAAAGGGACATGGATTCTTCATTCATGGAGAGAATAAAAGTGATCAAATGCATTAAGAAATGAATCTCAATGATTTGATTGGTGGTATTTGCTGTGGAGAAGCACAAAATGTCACACTTTGATCTGAGAACCATAAAAGTCCCTGGAGAGATCTTCCCTTGGGAAATTAGGCTGACCTCTCATGATAGAAAATGAATACTGATGGTTCAGAAATACTCCTGTTATGGGTTGAATTGTGTCTTTAAAAACATATGTTGAAGTTCTCACCTCAGTACCTCAGTATATGAATTTACTTGAAAATAGAATTGTGGGAGACTTAATTAGTTAAGGTGATGTAATACTGAAATAACATTGACCCCTAACCCAATATGACTTGTGTCTTTATGAGAAGAAGGAAATTTGGACTCAGACACACACAGAAGCAAAACAATGTGGACAATGTGAAGACACAGAGAAGACAATGACCATGTGAAGATGAAGGCAGAGATTGGAATTATACTGTTGAAAGCCATGAAACACCTACTGTTACCAGAAGTTGGATGAAGAAAGGAAGGATCCTTCCCTGGAATTTTAAAAAGATCATAGTCTGGTCAACACCTTGATTTTGGAATTCTAGACTTCACACTGAAAAGAGAATACATTTCTCTGGCTTTAAGCCACTCAGTTTGTGGTACTCTTACTACAGCAACCTTACAAAACTAAAGTCACTTTATGCTACTACATTAGCTATATGATATTCAAGTTTCTGTGCTGTATCCTGAGAATATATATGATAAAACAAACTCATGAGTTCATATAAGAGAGAGTAAATAACCTATTAAAGGGAACATATATTTCATATATTTTTTCAAAGTATAACTATTCAATTGTGGTTAGTGCTAACACAAATAAGTATTGAGCTCCAATTAGAGGCCTAACCTAGTCCATATAAAAATGGATGATTTTCTCAGAAAAAAAGTGACTTTTAAATTGAAGCCCTTAGGAACTTCACTAGAGGTCTCAGTTTTTTCATTATTGAGTTTTGTCTGATTAGAGCTACAAGAATAGAGAGTGAAATTCTGATATTAATGCTTTCTCAGTAAGTATTTGTGGAGGAAATTATGGTAGAAAAGAAGGAAGGAAAGACAAGGAAGAGAAGGAGAGAGGAAGGTGAGAGGAGGAAGTGAGGGAAGGAAAGAAGAAAAGAAGGGAAGGAGAAAAAGCAATAAACTGTTAGGGCAATTGATGCATGGCACAAATTTTAAAAAAAGAAAAATATTTTCTCATTGACTTGGGAAAGATGCCTAATTTTATTTTATATATGTGTATATATATATATATATATATATATATATATATGTGTGTATATATATATTTGTATATAAACATATATAATATATAATTAAATATATTTATCTATAAGTATGCATGTATTTATATATTTACAAATATATATAATACATATTATATATGTATACACACATATCAGAGTTAGGAGGGATAAACACTTTCATTCCAAGAAATGTTGAAAATATAATAATGTACAAATCGAGGAACTTCTTGAATTTTCACCTGAACCTTCTATGCACATATTTATGGACTTTGTGGGATGACATATTTATCCAGCAGAAAATCTATTTTTTCTGTAAATAGTGTCAGATATTTTCCCTTTATCAATTAGTAAATTGCATTCTAATACATCTTTCAAATTAGGTTGTTAGTCCTAATCTAATAATTCAGGATTTGCTCTAAGAATAAACTAATAAAATTGAATTTTTGAAATGTACACAATAAAAAGAATTAGAGCCTTTTGAATAGTTATCACACTTGTATCTATCCAGGAATCCAGGAGCAGTTGTCAACTGACTAGTCTGTATCAGTTTATTTTACAGTCATAATTCAAGGTATTGAAGATAGAAACATGGTAGACAAGATTAAAAACCAGGTTCATAACCCAACGCACCCACAGTATGGTTAGTGTTATAATATACATATGAAGAAAGTACTTTTGACTCACAGAGGAGACATCTAGACTACCTGGGAAACTCAGGAAAAGCATCATGCAAGGATGACATTTGAACTGGTCAGAAGGGTGAGTAGGTGTTGATCAAAAAATAAATGGGGAAATTCACTGCAGTGAGAGAGAAAACTATTTTAGGATTAGGGCATATTTTCAGATCATCAATGTAATACATTTTAATTCATTAATAATGTAGAGATAATAATCACAGTGTAATGAATTTTATAATGCATGAACATTTTTTTCTATTTCAATATAATAGTTCTTACACTGATGATATATGTAGCAGTTACCTTCTACTCCAGGGAAATTTCATGTTCCTTCAAAAGTAGGTATTAAGCACCAACTCTGTTTTCATTTCTGAGCTTGATACTTTTAATTATTCCAGAATATATACATCCTTCAGGATTTTTTTCCTGAAGGATAATACTCTGTATGATGTCATACATATAATAACAGATAGAGACATCTTTACTTTTAGTGTTCAACCATTTAACAATATGTCTATGGTGACATTTTTTGTATTTCAGAGTAAAATGCTGACTACTTAACAGAAGGTGTATAATTGAAAAAGGTCAGGTTGTTGAGGAAAAGTTAAGGTGTCAAGAAAGCTGAAGGGAAAAGAGAACAACTTTAGGGAAGTCAAGTTAAGTGAAGCTATGATTAAACAAATACAGGTGAAACCATGTAATTCTAAGTATTCAAGAGACTGATACCTTCTGTGTAACATAAATGAATTTATGAAGAACAATAACAAAATTATAAATTATCAAACTTTCAAGACATCTTATTTTTAATCTGTATTCATGTTTCTTAAGTGTGTGTGTATGTGTGTGTGTGTGTGTGTATGTTTATTGCTCTTCTGTGTCATCATGATTAACAGAATTTCTGTATATATGGTCTCAAACTGTGCTTGGCATTTCTTACCTGTATATGAGATGTGGTAAGTGGCACTGTCACAGGTAAATACCAAAGGAATTTACATTGGTATAATATATATTATACAAAATGTAGGAATATAAGTAATCTCCACATTTTGAAAGTTTCTACTATTGATTTACTTTCTGCTCCTAAATGGTCTAGTAGAACACCTGTAACACAAAGTTTAAAATAATTTTAATATTATCATTCTGGTAATATTTACTTATATATCGTCCTTGGATAGCCATAAAATAGACTTCAATTTTCCAGTTTGAACATGTATGAATTAGAAAACATACATGGATTAGAAAACATAAAATTTCTATTTTGCTTCATCTGCCCATTTACATTACAAATGAAAAGATGACAGTAGCCATGTCTCATGCCTTTCAATATATGCTGCAATCTTTATAGATAGAAGTATTCAATAATTGCTGATTACTTGGTTTTCAAAAAATATAGCTTCTAGGATCATAATAGTTCTGATATACTAGACTTTACAAATGATTATCTATTGCATAATTAGCTACTATATTCATAGCACAGCAATGATATTTCAAGAATCTGGAGAAAACACTATATGTATTATATTTAAAATATTTTATTTTACAATCACTTTGAAGTTGTTCAATAAAATTTTCATGACCATAAAAAAGTGATAGTTTTTAATAAGATATACAATGGGCTGTAATCTGGATGACAGGATATAAGTATTGACCCAATTATTTTTTCTACATGTATTTGACTATAAGTTTCATAGCTTTAGATATTACATATTCTGTATTAATGTACCCAATGTATTTATTATAAAATGGACATATAAGAAGTGTTTAATAAAATTGAATAGTTAAATAAACATAGGGATTTATTGGCAGGTAAAATTACATTCAAGAATAGATATGGAGTTAGAGGGAGGAGAGAACATTCTGATAAATGCTTATAAAGAGGATTACAAAAGCCTTATATATGGAGAAATTGAAGTAGTTTTGGCATCTTCAGGTGAATCTTCCAGTTTTTAGACTAAGTATGAGATAGTAATATTATGTGAGTAGTGAAGGAGTGATAATGGAGACCAGCCCTACCATGATGGACTAAAAAGCAGGTGTTCCAGGGCAGATTAAAATCTATGAGGAAAGCATGAGCACAGAGAGAATCCCAGGCACTCCCTTACTTACACTAAGACCTAGGCAAGGGAAACTTGTTGCTGAGAAGAGGCAGTAGAATTTAGAGAGAACAACCTGAGGTGCAGGGCACACAGGGTCAACTGCGTGCTTAAGGTAGTTTAGGAGAAAAAAGTTAAAACCTCCAGGAACTCAGATCCCAAGTTCTACTAAAGGGAGGGTTGAGATTTCACCCTCAAATTAATTGATTTATTTGCTGAATTGAATTTAATTAAAGAAAAACAGAGACTAGATCATGCTCAACCATAGAGTAGATCAAACAAAGACCAGGTCAAGCACAATAGACTAGATTGACTCAGTAGTCTCTTCCCCATGGTGTCAGGCTAAACAAAGAAGAGGCATGCACTGCATAGACTAAAATTACTTACTTTATTCTTTCCAGTTCTTTTTCACATAATGCCCATGTTCAATCAAATTTATGAGACAATCAAAAAAAATTGTGACCCATCATCTAAAGGTAAAATGATCAGTAGAAGCAGATAGCCCAAATGTTGAAATTATCAAAGACAGACTTTAAAATAATAAGTATGATAAAGGATCTAACAAAGAATGTGTACAGTAAATGAGATAAAATGAGTAATTTTGGCTAAAAATGCTAGAATTAAAAAATTGGCAACAGAGATGAAGAATAATTTTGATGGGTTTATCAGCAGAATGGATACAGCACATGAAAGAATCAGGGAATGTAAAGACAGAGCAGTGGAAACTATCCAAAAATAAAAAGAAAGGAAAAAAGTAAAATATAATATCTGTGAAAAACAAATAAGCTGGCCTAAAATTTGTGTATATGTAGACCCAGAAGCAGAAAAAGAAGACTAAATGGGGTGAAAAAATACTGGAAGTAATATCGGATAATTATTTTTTCAAATTTGATGGAAGACAAATTACAGATTAAAGAACTTCAGATTCAGTGAACCCACACAAGATTAAAAACAAACAAACAAAGCACACAAAACACACAAGACAAAGAGAAAGAGAAAAATTTTAAAGTGTCCAGAGAAAAAGAATTATATACAGGAAATCAGGAAAATGGCTGAGATATCATGAGAAAGAAAAAGAGTGAAGACAGAAGACAAATGTAAAGTGTTTCAAAAGTGCTGAGTAAAATCAAGAAAAAAGGAGAAGGAGGATGAGGAGAAAGAGAAGAAAAGGAGGAATTTACATAACTGATTTCAAATTTACAACTATTGAAATAAAATGGGGACCAGGCTTGAAAATTCCCCAAGCAACCAAACCAGTTAAGCCCTGTAAGCAAAAGTAAATCTACCTTATTTTATGAACATTAGGAAAACTTAGGTTAGTTCTTGTGACTCCAATAACCATAAAAGTTATCTTCCTAAAATGGTATAAGATAATCATTTTTAAACACTCCCCTGCCTTCTGGAAACCCCCATTGCAATCCAATTGTTTTAAAGCATAAACAACTTTCTCATTTTCACTTTATAAGCCATCGTGTAACATCCTGCCTTTCACATCAGTTTTGGATTTGAAGAGTCACAGTTTGCAAACTGTACTTTTGTGCACAATCAACTCTTTCTTACTAAATACTATTTTACTGACTTGGTTTTAATTTTTACTGTTTCTGAAAGTTTTGGCCCTATAAAGACAGTGTGGCACTAACAGAATAAAATCTTCAGGAACTTGGATTTGACATAGTTCTTAGGTACAATGCCAAAAACAATTCATAAAAGAATAAACTAATAAAGGATTTTATCAAAAGATATCATAAAGAAAAGAAAGAAAAGCCACAAATTGGGAGAAATTATTTGCAAATTATATATCTAATAAAGAACTTGCATTCAGAAAATGTAAAAGATTTTTTTAAATTAAATAATAAGACAAAAAATCAAATAAAATGATAGGCAGCATTTTAACAAAGAAGTTGCAGGAATGGCTATTAAGCACATTAAGATCTTTAGTAATTATGAAAATGAAAATTAAAATGAGATACCACCTCACAACCAACTAGTATAGTTGTACTCAAAAATAAGGACTATAAGAAATATTAGGGAGTACATGGAGAAACTACAACCCCCTTATTATGATGGTTAAATGGGAATATTAAATTAGATAACCACTTTGGAACCCGGTAGTTTTAAAAAATTAAACACAAGCACACCATATAACTCAGCAATTACACACCTGGGAATCTCTACCAAGAGAAATTAAGTATATGTTCACACAAAGGCATTTATAGCAGAATTATTCACAATAGCCCCAGATTAGAACCAGTCCCAATGTCCATCAAATGATGAAAGTATAAACAAAATGTTTTACGTCAAAATAATTGAGCACAATTAATCAATATATAAAGAACAAAATACTAACATATACTACAACAGGGATAAACCTCAAAATCATTATGCTAAGTGAAGAAGTCAGAGATAGAAGACCTCATATTACATTGTTTCATTTTTATTAAATCGACAGAAAAAAGCAGAAAAATATATACATAGAGGAAGCATATAAGTGATTGTCTATAGCTAGGGATAAAGGCAAAGATTAACTAAGTAAGTTTTATTATATCAGTCATGTCTACAGGAGTGGGGAGTGGCAGAGTATGTGTTGTCTTTTGTCATTTTTCCCTATACACAATATGAAATTCTTGCAGTAAATGATTTTTATTTCTGGAAATAGCACTCTATTTCTGAAGCATGATTCCCACATTTTTCAGGCCAAGGATTATAAGCAAAATACTTTCATTTAAAAAAAAATGAACATTTCCTATACCCAAGTTAAATTTTTGTGTTGAGCTGAAGCAAAAAAGAAATATCAGCTCACATGGGAAATGTGGGGAGAAACTACAGAGCAAAGCCTGGAAGATTAAATGGGAAATGACTCTCTAAGTTCTGATGTATGTTATTAATGATACACCTCACTGGCTGAGAGGGGCAGCTATTTCTTAGCCCTTTGTTATGGTGAAACCAGTGACGGCTTCAATGTTTAAATTGTGAAAAATTTTAAACAGACTCTGAATTTTGCTATAAAAATTATCTTTTAATTACCTTTAAAAATGAACAACTTTATTGCCAAGAAGAAAATTCATCCTTGTGATATACATTATTTTACCATCACCTCCAATTATCATGTTCATGACTTTGATGATGTTTATTTGAAACACTAAGCCCTTCTTTGTTGTTATCCTGTGACTTAATGGCAGATAATGACAACAGATTTAAGTCTTGCATGTCCAATGGACAAAGAAAATCAGTCTGATTTCAAAGGACTGGCAACTTATATACAGCATTTTTTAATATAAGATTGACCATTATCAAATGCTAAGTGATAAGTCCAGATTGTACAGATCTTAAACACAGTATGAAGTTTTAAAGAAGTAAAAATTCCTTTTGGTTGCAATAGTAAGAAAAGATGTAGTAGAATACATAGGCAAGCAAAGAACTAGGGAATTGAGAAGGACCTAGGTAGGGCTGTGAAACGAATATAAAAATATTTCATGTAGTGAACAAAGAGCACACTTCAATGATAATATTCTACGCTACTACTCCTAACCTATCAGACTCTGAAAATAGTGGGGAGAGAAAGGTGGTTTTGAAATAATTAGAATCACAAAGATGAGCATGGGGGAAATGAGGATATGTTGGTCAAAGGGTGAATAAGTTCTGGAAATCTAATGTACTGGTGACTATCATTAATAATAATGAATTATATATTTTAAATTTTACTAAGAGAGTAAATTTCAAGTGTTCTCATCACATAAAAAATAAGTAACTATGTGAGGTGATGGGTATGTTAACTAGGTTGTTTGTGGTAATCATTTCGCAATGCATACATATGGCAAAACATCACATTGTATATTATAAATATAAACAAATTGACAAATTCTAGCAATATAGGTGATAGTTATCACAGGAAAATATTAGATGGAAATCTTTTTTTGGAAAATTTATTATTTTAATAAACCTTTCTTCCCTACTTTTTATTTTTTTTAATTAACTTTTATTGGAGTATAGTTGCTTTACAATGTTGTATTAGTTTCTACTGTACAGCAAAATGAATCAGCTATACATATACATATATCCCCTCTTTTTTGGTAGTTGGAAATCTTATGTTAACAAGTTTTATTACTTTAAAACTTGTTAACAGGAATTCATCTGTGTCTAAATTACCTCATCTTTCAAATGAAAATCATGATCTGAGTTACCTGTGGAATGTTGTATATTGTAGGGGAGGAATAATAAACATTTTTCCTCTACCCATCTTCGGTTCTTTCCCTACAGCCCTATATATTACACTGGGAAAAGGCAGATTAACAAGAGAAAAATAGAAGTTAACACATGCATCCTGCACATATATATGGGAGCACCAAGTGATGAGTAATCCATAGTTAGAACTTGAGTTTACACATCATTTCAAGGTAAAAAAAGGAAAGGTATTGGGCTTCTGGGCTGGGGAAGCAAGTTATAGGAAAATGATGAAGAAAAAGTTTGGTAAACTGGGGTTGTTTAGTAGTATTCATGATGCAGATTCAAGTCATTGCCTTTTTCATTGAGTTATTAACTTCTCCACATTCAAGTCAGGGAAAAGGAGACATCTTTACAAGTTGAAATTTCTTTAAAAATGTAAATTTCCTTTACAAAAGGAAAACTTGTGCTCTGGTTTTAGAGCTTTTCCTGCCTCTTGGTCCTCGATGGCTTTTAGCTCAAAATAATCTATATACCAAAGAGGCATATATGAGATGGCATATTCTGGATCCCTTCATTATATTAGAACTCTATATGAAGGTATAGTGATATCTGAGGATTTTAATTCATTTTTCATTATTTCATCCTCTTTGGGGAGTAGAGATTTGTGGCTTGAAAGTGTGTCTTTCTCTATGGTCTGAAAACTTTTGAATTTCGAATGAAAAAGAGAATAAGAAAGCAGCTAATATATATGTACATATAACATGCATAGTGGTCCCTAAAGAAACCAGTCTACCTCCTGTGTATACCTCTTTTCTTCCTTCTTTTGTGTCTCTCCTGTTTTTTATAACTTTCTCCCCTTCTTCCTCTTTTCTTTTTCTTTTTTCCTGTCTTTCTTCCTATCTTCCATTTCTTATCAAAAATTAGAAAATTTCATATTTCACTTGCTTAATGTGCTCATTTAGGCATGTGCTGAATTGCACTTTACCTTGAATACAGGCATTTTGTAAAAATGTTTGTAAGGTGGAATATTTGTCTTCTTAAATAAAAAAAAAGTTTTTGAAAAATAGAAATAGCTATTTCCATACCAAAAATATACAAAGGAAATATTCAAAAGATACTTTTTTTTGTGCTCATTAACAATCATTTTTTACTGTTGCTTTAAGGCAGAAGCAAGGCTAACATTATATAATATGGATTAAGTTATGAAACAAAGACCAGAGAACTTTCTCCATAATTTGCTGATTGCAAGATCTAAAGAAGTCATAACTGGCAATTTTCATCCCTAAAAATTGAGCTGGCTAGCTTTGACTATATTTTATCTCTTCTTTACAGCCTGTTATGTGGAAACATCTATAACATAGATGATACATAGCCACTTTTATGATTGTATCAAACTTAAGAATTCTACAAGATTTGCTTTTGTTTTTCAACAAATATCAAATTATTAATTTGCTTTAATTAATTCCTTTTATTTGCCTCTTTTCTGCTTGACTTAGTATCTTCTTTTAAATAAAAAGGTATTTTAGGCAAATTATATGTAATTTCTAAGAATCCATATGGTCATTTGATTGGTTAGTAAGAGTGTCCTTCCAGTGATTGTTTGCCTTAGACAGAGGCACACCTGCATTCTGTCAAAGATTTGCCTTTTCAGTGACCATCACTTCAACTGCAGATCCCTCTGCTCTCTGGACCTTGCCAAGCTTGAAGCCTTCCTGAAGTCAGGGACAATGGTCTAGCACTCTCTGACATACAGATAAGAAAGAGGGAGCTCAACAGTCGAGGTCATAAGGAAGAAATCTGTCATTCCTCTTTGGAATGTCCTTTAAGTCAATTTAACCTTAACTGCCTTCTCCATATTCTTTAGCACTCTGGTTTGGTAATATTTTGACCAACTGGGAAATAGCCATGATTTTCACTATTTCTTTGCTAATTTTTAAATCTTGTCTTTTTCTGATAGTGGTCAAGTTCTTAGTTATCTTTGAAGCTGTAAATACCCCATCTAATATGAAGTCAACACTATATCTTGGGAATTTCACACACTGGTTATAGCAGTCACTATCTCAGCAGATGTGTAGTGGGAAGTGATGGAGTTTGGTCCGGCTGCCTGCAGTTGAGAAATTAGTGATAGCCCTGAGCTTTTGGCTCATGCACAGTGATGTGATATGAGATGATGATTTTGTTTGTTTTGTTTAATTTTTATTTTGAACTTTTAGTCTTGCAGAAGAGTTACAAAAGTAGTACAGAGCTTCACCTTATACCTTTCACCTAGCCTCTCCTAATGTTAACATGACCATGGTACAATGGTAAAACCTAAGATTTTAATATTGCTGCAGTACTATTACTGACTATAGATTTTATTTGGATTTCACCAGATAGTCTACTATTTTTTTTTGTCTGTTCCAGATTGAAACCAGGATCCCAATTTCCATTTAGTTACTATGACTCTGTAGTCTCCTCCCATGTGTCAGTTTTTCCACCTTTCCTTGTTTTATGCCACTTTGACACTTTTAAAAAGTACTAGTCAAGGATTTTGTAGAATGTTTCTCCATTTTGGTTTGTCTGATGCTTATTGTGATTAGACTGGGGCTATGGATTTTAGGGAAACATACCAGAGAGCTGAAATGCCCTTCCATCGTACCATATCAGTGGCTACATATTAAAATGACTTAGAACTGGTGATGCTAACTTTTAATTTGGCTGAAGTGATGTCTATTAAGTTTCACCATGTAAAGTTACTATTTTTTTCTTTCTGGACTTAATATGTTGTAAATCAGTCACTAAGTTCAGCCCACATTTAAGAGAAAAGAAATTAAGATGAATTAAGCTCTATTTTCTGGAAGGAGGAGTATCAAAAAATTGGAGGATATAGGTTAAGAACATGACAGCAATTAACAGTATTGTGGGGAATAATTTGAGGCTATGGCAAATATCCTATTACTCATTATTTTCTACTTTAACTGAAGCCAAGCTAAGGGATGGACATCCTCAAAACAGAAGGACATAAATTAGTAGATATTTTCCCTTCCATTTCCAGTTTTTTGAGAGTTAATTATGCTCGTGTTTTTTCTCTGTTTTGAAATGCTTTCTAGTATCTTAACTAGTTTTTATAATATAGTTTATTGAAATTTTTATAATTATTATCTGTGGGAATGCATGTATCCACTTTACCTTGCTGTCATTACTGGAGGTTTCAAGGCTCAATTAATTTGATTGGTTTGCTTGATCTATTTATAATGATGATGTTCAATCCCCCAAAAATAAATTTAAACATATTTCATATAATATGTTAACTAAGGTACAAAATAACCTTAGCCATTTCATGACATTAAATGATTAAAACATATTTCAGTGATGACAAATGCAGTCATTCCTAACACACCATTTCTTAGCTACTTCAGAAAAATGAGATGTTATTATATTTCCCACATTTTATTAATATAATACTGCAAGTGTTAATTCAGTGAAATTAGCATTTGCGGTGTTTATATGTTGTAAATATAAACAACATACTGGTTTTCTTAGCTTTTGTTTCATTTTTAATTTTCGGCTGTCTCTTTTAGTATCAAATACATTGTTACACTAACATGAATGCTCAGGGCTCTTTCATTTCCTAATATGCTGTGATGATGGACATTTTCAGCCTTTGTTGTTGGTGTGGATTTCAAAATTGATCACTGTAGGCAGATAATCTAGGAATGGTTTTCCAGAGGTTAATGTTATTCTTTGGTTTGAAATGACCGAAGTTACCAGATTGAAAAACAAGGTGCTTAAGTACTTCTGGCTTCCTTTACAAACAACTAGATTAAATCACAGGTACAGTGATTCAGCTGACTGTTGGTGAATACCTATGGTAAATTCCTGTGCACTTATGCATGTGTGAGTCTGTGTTAGCACACAAGCGTGTGTACATGTGTACCTGTGTATGTGTGTTTGATGGGGCTTAAAGAAGGACAGTTCAAGGAATAGAAGAGGAGAAAAGATAGGTGGGAAGGAGATGGTAAAGAAAGAGTTAAATCAAACCAGTCAAAAAACCATTGAGTGGCTAACACTCTGTACAAGAAAATAAACCAGCAAGTGTGGTGAATATAAATCTCAGGCCAGAAGGCCCCTTTTTTCAATGGGTAATGTTCAGGTAACTAATCTGAGCAGTCTTTTCAAGACACACAGCAGCAATTTTCAAATTGTGGTAATATTACATTCACAGGTTTTAGAGGAGGCTGGGGAGAAAAATGGGGCTCTTGGGCCTAACTCCTTCTTCAAGAAGAGCTGAGCTTTATTTTCATCTGTTTTGTACAGTTGACATCTGAGTAAAATGCTTTGAATAAAGAGTTCCTTTAAGAAAAAATTGAAAATGATTCCATAATTTTGACCTCATAGAAAGCAGGGTAGCAACACCCTGAAAAGGATGCTACAAAACTAATTTAATTACTCTGATAATTATAAATTACAAGGGAAATATTATATGTAAAAAAACCCATAAACAATTGTGATATTAATAATAAAAAAGCATCCTATCCTCAAATTTCACAGCTTTATTAATATGATATTTATCAATATAATACTGTAACAGTTATTTCATGAAAATTTAATCAGGTGATTTTTGGTTTTGTGAATATAAGCAAATAATTGTTTTATTCATAGTTTTAAAATTTTCAGTTGAAAGAAAATATTTAAAAATATATACAGAGGACTTCCCTGGTGGTGCAGTGCTTAAGAATCTGCCCGCCAATACAGGGACACGGATTCCATCCCTGGTCCGGGAAGATACCACATTCCACAGAGCAACTAAGCCCATGTGCCACAACTACTGAAGCCCCTGTGCCTAGAGCCCATGCTCTGCAACAAGAGAAGCCACCACAATGAGAAGCCCATGCACTGCAACGTAGAGTAGCCCCCATTTGCTGCAACTAGAGAAAGCCCACGCAGAGCAACGATGACCCAATGCAGCCAAAGATAAATAAAATAAAGTAAATTAATTTTTAAAAAGTTAAAAAAATATATATAGAGAGAGAGTGCCCTCACAGTTCCATGGAGCACACACTATTTAAGGAATTCTTAAAATAGTCAGTGGATTTAGCAAGTTTAGAATACAACTGAGAAAATAAAATGTATGTTATGCAAATGAAATCAGAACACGATGGTATCATATTTCATCTCTTATAAGTAAGTAGCTAAGTCAGGGATTGGTTATGCAAATTTAAATATTCCAATGGTTTTGAAAGATTCTGAAGCTTTATGGAAAAGGAGATATTTGGATTATTCCTGGTTCACAGGTTGAAAAGGTAATGAGAGGATACAGGTTGATATATTCATACATTAATTTACATTGCCTTATAATTATAAACTTATTTTCTTGTATATAAACATACAGTGTGAAGCTTCCTAAATAAAGACTATATTTTCAAAAGGATTTTTCATCTTACTGGTATTAGATCCCATTAATATAATTTGACTTTTGAAAAAGCATTCAAAATACTGGCAACATTACATATTTGTTCTTTACATAATGCATGATACTATGGTTGCTAGAGAATAAGATAGAATCGTATGAAAATCACAAGAATTACACCTTTTGTTTCAGAAATCAAACTTAGGAAAGGAAGCCTGAGAATCAAGTAGCCCAATTTTATGAGTTTATATGTCAAAGCTTCATTTATTCCTAATGCAGCCATCAACGCTTTTTGTGATCTCAGTTACTAAGAAGCCAGTTTGATTCCTCTGATTATGGACTTCCTAAAAGCTGGCTGTTAAGTCATAAAGGAAATAGAAAGATGCTTTGGAGAACTAATGGCTGCCCACATGTGCTGAGTCAGTCATGAATTTTATGGGAAGCTATGCTGACTTATGCAGGACTGCTTTATGTCTCTGAGATGATCTATTTTAACATGTTGATTGCTTCATGCTGGGCATCATTTTCCTATAGAGACATGGGCAATTTATATAGTTTTACAAAATTAATTCTATATGGCAGATGAGGGGAATCTTAGGTAGAGCAACAAAGGAAATTCTAAAGTGAAACTATGTATGTGGAGATTTATATTAAACAAAATAATACAGATGTGGGAGGATTTCTGTGATATTTTAATTGAAGAAGGTAGATTGGTGACTGCATTATGGACATCATCAGTATAGTCACATTTATTGGAAAAGAGTAGAATGATTTGAGGACTCTTCATGGAAATACTATTTTATCCCACTCAATACCTTCCCACCCATCTCCAATTTTGTTTATGTCTTTCTTAATGAATGCCATAGAGCAGAGAAAACAAGAAAAGAGGATCTGATGGGCCAAAACAGTAAAGAAACATGAATCACCATAATGGATTTCATTAATTAGAAATTGAAATTAAAGACACTGACATGTGAAAAATTGTACCTCTGGAGGTTGTTCCAGGACAGTGTCTGTTCTAATTTCAGAAGTTAATTTGACAGAAATGTTTAAAGTATTGTGTGTAAGAGAAATATGGTGACCCAGAATAAAAATCACAGTGGGAGAAAAAGAAGTTTTATATCATTTTCCTTTCCAGTGCATGCTTTGATTAGACAAGCACCAGAAAGCCATATTTGGCACACTGCTGAAGGTCCTTGTATATAAAAAGCTAAGAAGGTTTTCTGTTCATTTTTCTGCCTAGGATTCATGTGTGGATATTCAACTGATTTTTTTTTAATTGTGGAAGTTTCCTTCTGAATAAGCTCTTCTGAATCATGAGATCCTCTGATGAGCAAATAAAAAGAGGGGAGAAGGTGGGAATAGAGGAGCAGAGGAATAAGGAGGAAAATCTTAATTGTTCTCTAAGTGCATATTAAATACTATGTGCTCAATTAAAAGAAGTGCAATCACAATTAACCAGAGTTCAATTGCCTAGAAATTCAAATAAACTGAAACTATTTTGTTTTAATTCACTCTAGTTCCTCAGATAAACTGAGGATAAGTGGAAACAATAATAATAATGACATCAACAAAAGAGTAAGACCAGCAATAAGATGCTGGTTATTCTTTACTGCCATCTTCCTTGACACCTCCATTTTCTCCCCTGTTCTTTGCCCTGGGAAGTTGACCCAATTGACTATATCTATCAGACTTCCTTGTTCTCTTGGCATGAATGGGGTTCCGCCAATAGAAGTTGCTAACAGGAGATTAAATGGCAAGAAGAGAGTGAGGTTAGGGTATTTTTTCCCCTGGTTCCTTCCCTACATCACAGTGATTGTTGCATTTGTTGCCTCTTCTATGGCACAACTTCTGTCAGGCAGCTTCTCTTCTTTGGTCCAGCTCTACAGAAACTATTAGCTTTCTTCTGCAGTGTTTTAACTCTATTGTCAGAAATATAAGTATGATTTTCATCACGTGTCTGGTAAATAAGATATTTTTCATATCTATTAGATGTCTTTATAGAAACAAAATCAGATAAGGGGGAAGGAAATCCTAAGTCTATGTTTAGCACTTCAAGGATTCCAAGTAATTCCATTAAAATAACATTTTCTCAGTCTTCCTGCTACAAATGGAGAAGAATCAATGTGTCCGAGCCCCTGTCATGAGATAGAGAGTCTCAAAAATGACCAAACTCTCTACCCTGCTCTGTATGTATACGCAGCTTCTCTCATGTTGGAATCTAAACCGCGTCTGTAACTGCTTTGACTGATAGAATGTGGAAAAAGTGACCTTCTGGGACTTCTGAGTAAGGTAATAAAAAAGTTATTCTCCCTACTATGGATAAATTACAGACTGTCCTGGTGGAGAGAAAAACCAAGTAGAGAAGCCCTAGAAAGTGAAACATGCCATAAAAAAAGAAGCCACCCAAAGGAGCTCTGAGGTACCAGATGTCCAGCCATCTGACAGCATCTGCCATTTTGCTGTAAATGCATGAGAGACCTTGAGAAAGACTAACAGAGGAAACTCCAAGCTGGGCCCCAGTTGACATACAAATTTGTGAGATATAATAAAATGTGGTTTAAGCTACTACGTTTTGGGGTGATTCATACTGCAGCATTAGATAACAATAGGAATAGATATTCTACTTACTAGCAGTGTGACTGTGAAAGGTACTTCCACCTCCTGAGGCTCAATTTTCTCATTTTCAGAATGTGAATGACAATAGTTAACTATACTATAGGTTACTTAGAGATCTAAACTAAAAATGAGATAAAATTTTTAATCATTCAGCATAGAGTTTGGGACACAGGAAGTATTCATTTTGTTCTTATTGGTATCATTATTATTACATGTTTTTTTTTTTTCAAATCTTCACCTCTTCTAGGAGGTTCTAGGATTAGTAAGAAAGTACAAAAAAGATTAAGATAGTCTCAGCAAGAGGCTGTAGGGACAGGACAAAGGAAGTGACTAAATCTAAGGCAGAAGGAAAAAAGAAAAACTTCTAAAAATGATAGAAGCTACTTAAAATGAGACTTGAATGATGAGAGTTTGCTTGGGAAGGACAGGTCTAGAAAAAAGCATTCTTAACAAATGTAGGAATCAGCAGCTATGGATACCAAAGCATGAGAGATTTTGAATGTTAAAGGAAATGGCCTTCATGGAGGACTGGAAGAAGTTGTAGATAGCTGGAGGAAAGACATGCGGGATGAGGGTTATGGGTGTTGGTGTGAGACCAGGTCATAAAGAAGTTTAGGTGTGATTTTGAGACCTGTATGTTTTGCTCTGGATATTGGAACATATCCTAAAAGCACAGAGACTTGGCAATGTAGGTCAAAACTTTCAGTTGTGTGAACAATGGATTAGATAGAAAGAGGTTAGTGACGTGGCGGTAAGGGTGACAAGTAGAGAAATGCTGGCAGTAAAGCAGCAGAAAAGCAAATGGACAGTGATTCTTGATAATCAGACATATTTTGAGGTAACATCAATACAATCTGGTAACCACTCATTGAAGGAAGTAAGCAAAAAGGGGAAGGCAAAAGTGAGTCTGAGGTTTCTATCCTGTGTTATTTGGTAAATGATAGTGACCTTTGTTAAGACAGGAAATACAAAGGGAGAGAAGAGAATATTTATCCACTATAGAAGAAAGGTATGGGTAGGAAGGGTGAAATCATCATTCTTTACTGGGTCCTTAATATGGGCTAGATACTTTTACAAAGACCTTTAAATACAAGTTTTTCTAATTATCTAAAATATTAGTGTAACTATACCCATTATATAGATAATGACACCGAGTTTCTTTGATTAAGTTACTTGAACAAGACATATATGGCTTGAATGACAAGGTTTTATAACTTGAAAATCCATACACGTTTCACTTTTAGAAGTTGTATATAAAGCTCAGAATAAGAATGGAGAGGCAGATAGATATAGATAATGCTGTTGATGCTGTCTTGGGAATAGATGAGAATGGGTAGAGTAAGAAATGAGGAGATCAAAGACAGAACCCTTTAAAGTATCAGCAGATAAAAATTCAGAAGAAGATGAGTTATTGTGTAAACGGAGGCAGTACTGATGCAGAGGAAGAGCTCAGCAGAGAATAAAGCCTAGAGCAGGGGGAGGGACATGGAAGAGGGCAAACCAGAAGAAGGGAGCGGACGCACAAATGATACACTACAGAGCGCTAAGGAGGTTGAGGAATGAAAAGTGGCCATTAGGTTGACAGCTAGGAGATATAAATAGTTGAAACAGTCTGGAAAATCTTAGTGACCCAGCTAGGATTGTCACTGCCCCCCTTAATTAGCTAGTCTCTACATAGCAGGGAGGAAGAAAGAGGACACTCTAGTCTTGGAGTGTGACATTAATAAAGTGGCAATAATGGGAAAGCAGGAAGAGTATAGGAGTTGTGTTATTACAAATTCATCTTCTAGGCAAATAATTTTTCACAATTCTGATTCCTGTTTCTATGTATTTTTTTCATAACCAAGTTTTGCATTAAATCAGGTGACCTTGGCCTCCATGACGAGAGACCACATGTGTCCACAGAAGTTATTTGAGTGTGGTTATACAGGGTTAAGCCACATCAAGAACTGTGAAGGGTCTGAGACTTTACCCTACTTGTAAACTAACAATTTTGACTGCAACTCTCATGTGTATGTTGGCAGGAGACATGAGATTCCTGGGTCAAAGGCAAAGGATTTTCTTAAACATGACAATAGCAATAGTCAGAATACCAGCATTTTCTTGCACTAGTTCCCTGAGCCCCAGTTCCCATAGGGCATTGCAAAGAGGACCAGGTGACACCTGTACATGCAGTGGGTGGCATTTCAGTAGAGAAGTTCTGAGTTTAGGGAATCCAGATGTTTTATAACAAGTGGTATATGCCTATCTTTTGTTCCCAAGGGGAGATGTTAATTCCTTGTATTGAGCAGTTGGCCCCCAGAAGGAGACACTGTATCTACCAAGGCAATAAGCAAACCTTTCTTTTCTCTGAAATGACACACTCCATCTTCTAAGGCTGTTAAACAGATAGCCTGTAAAAAAGGTACTCAGCCCCTCTCCTTGTAATGCAGAAACATGAGAAACCCATGGAGAACAGTCTCCCAATAAGCTGACCTAAGCCTCTAATGGTGAGCTCTTGGTTGTCCCAAGAAAAGAAAATGACAATCACCACAATTTTTATATATAAAATTAATATGGGTCCAGAGATTCAATATCATTCACATACCCGCACATCTACTCTTAGCATACAAATTAATTTGTATAATTTGTTTACAAAACCCCACACTTCTGTGTTTTAAACTTTTTTGCATGCATATGCATTTAACATTTCATTTGATGGTCCAAACAATTTTTGAGGTATATATGGAGAGGTATCATAAAATCATTACAAAGAGAAACACTGATAGTAAGAAGGATTATATTCTTCTCCAAGTCACAAAAATAAAGAGCAACTGAGCTTTAAACCCAATTATTCTTCCTCCCAGTTTGCTGTTTTCTATTTCCATACATTTTCAGGGGTGTACCCTGCTATAGCTAAGTTGAATGGAGTGTTTTTGTTTCCCCTACTCACTGGACCCATTTAATGTGCTATGTGAACTTGGGACTGGCATCTTCATTCCCTCTGCCTTGGTTTAAGCTAGAAAATTGTATCAAGCACATATATTTTGCATCACTGCACCACTGGGGCAAGAATTATATAAGGTAATAGGCATGAGTGTTCATCACAGTATCAATCACTCAGTCATTCCTTTAGCACCATCCTCTTTCCCATCTCACTCTATTGTCTCCAGAACACAGTCCCAAATCTCATCTAGCCTGGCAGACATTCCTTGATCTGGTCTTTCTCTCCCTTCCAAGGCTTATTCTGGTAGCATACACACTCTGGTAAATCTGCAAAATCTTCCTTGTTTTGTTTCAAATTTCTCTCCTTTGAAATTGCATATCTTCAAAGAAGAGCTCCAGTGGGACTTTTCTATTGAGCATCCCTCTCTTCCTCTGTTAGGAAGTATGTCCAGCCATCTGTGGGCCTCTGTTGGCATCTTCTTTATCTTGTAATACATATTGTGGTATGTTATCATTACATATGGTTACACTTTGTGTTCAATAGACACCACACATTTCTTGAGGGACAACCACATGTCTTCCCACTTATGGTTGTGTCGTTATCCCATATGCAATGTCATATTTACCTAAATATGAAGCACCTTTTTGTATAGTTATTAAGACTGCAGGCCTTAGAGTTAGGTGCTCCTGGAATACACTCCCAGTTGTACCATTTATTAGTTGTGAAGGCTTGGGCAACTTTGTTAAATGTTCCAAGCCTCAGTTTCCTCATGTGTAAACTGGTAATGATTATATCTTTATCAAAGTTTTGGGGAAGTAGTATTTTTTAATATTCTTTAGCAAAATATAACTACTCAATAAAAATTATTATCTAATGAATTTAAATTTTATTCTTATTTTAAATTTTAACACTTTTGACTGTAGGCTCATCATGGAGAAATGACATTCCAGCAAATTCAGTTTATTTTCACTGTTCTCCACCTTCCAAACACCTTCTTTATGCTCCTATTTCTAGAGCTATGACTTGTTGAAATATTTTTAATGTGACTTTAAAGTATTTCCATTTTTAATATTTCATATATAAGACCAATTCATGTTTTATTACTCAAAAGTTACAGAGATTTTGAGGTCTCTTTACAATTCAAATACTTAAAAACCTAACTGAAGTGCCTTTGTTCTTTCAGTAATACCATCTGCAAATAAAGAAATGGTAGCTGTCCTCCACATCATGAAGTATAGCTATCATCCAAATCCTTAGATAGGTATGTATGCAGCCACCAATATAGAATCCATATTTGGAGACCACTGGCTCATGAACTGGACTTTTTCTAAAATGAGTATTCTTTAAGCTTCTAGGGATATGGCTGCATCATTGAAAGCCTCCTTCCTCCCTACTTCATTTCCTATGACATATAGCTTCCCATCTGATGGTCCTAAAATGCCCGTTGCCTCAAACCATCATCCTACCTTCCACTTGTCAGTAGTTCATCGCTGCTTAACTAATAAACTCAAGTGTACCAGCTTCAAAGTCATTCCCATCACAATCAGCACACAACACAATCTTATCCTGCTTGACTTTCTAACCCTGTGCTCTCTTCTCCATTGTGTGGCTCCACTTACAACACATAAACTCTCATGCGATGTTTACTCAAACATCCGTCTTTCTTTTTGCGCATAGGAATGCCATCACCAGTATTCTTCAGTTACAGGGATTTCAACATTGTGATAAATTCTTCTCTCCTCCAGTGGGTCCTCCCCAGCATACACTGACATCTCTTCTCTCTGACCTGCATTTACTAGCTGTGTACAATACTCTTAAAAATAATACTTCATCAGTTTATGTATATATTTTTTGGTTTTAAAACTATTTCATGTGTAACTAATTTTCACAGCTGAAGTCATTATCACCCATTAAACACTGAGTTGAAAATAGCTTTCTAGCTTAATTAAGCAGACATCTAACACAATCTTCTGAGAACTTTTTATTTTACTTTTTTGTTTTTCAATGTTTATTTATTTTAATTTTTATTAATTTATTAATATAATTAATTATTATTTATTTTTGGCTGCATTGGGCAATGTTTATTAAAGTTAACTAAACATATTTAAAATTACACATATTACAAATGTTATATCAAAGTTTTTTTGTCACAAATGAGCACACCCAGATAACCAATTCCTAAGATACAGAACATTATCAGCACTTCAGAAATCCTCTTCGCATTCTCTTCTAGTATACTTTATTTCCAACATTTCAAGCATATGCATCTAAAAATTACAGTAGGATGATTTAAATATGAAGAATTACATTGCTCTGTGAGGGAAAACTACAGGTCTTTGCCCCATACCTGCTGACCAAATAAGTTACTTCCAGAAGGAGCCACCTTTAAAATGTTTAATGATTTCTCCTGAAAGCTTTCTCTATTTCTCTAAGGTATACACTCCAGCCACTATCTCTTGATGTATGAAGTTTAGACATTACCTATGAATTCAGTTGTGAATGATGAGGATTAGTTCATTTATATACTCACATCCCTCCTTCATCCTCCAATTTTTATTGTCCTCAATTGTTAGTCATTGTAAGTGTATGGAATATTATTTTTTGGTTTAAGAACAATGGGTAGTACCTTTCAATGTCCCACTTTTAAAGCTGAGGACATTTTCACCTCAAGCTTCCCTTTACCAATTCATCCTTTCTACTTTGCTACACCTGTCACTATACTGATGACATTTCCTTTGCTTTCTGTAACTATAATTATTTTATGTTTGGTTTATAGTCACATTTCTCAAACCCAACTGCACATCAGAGTCACCCTGGACTGTTGAAAAATAGTAATGCCCAAGTCTGATCCTCAGAGTTCTGATTTAATACATCTGAAGGAGTTTAGTATTGTTACTATCAAAGCTCCACAAAGATTTTAATTTGCAGCCAAGACTGAGAAACACTGTCTAGAGGGTGATTCAATAAGCTAAAAATCAATAAATTGATTTTACACGAGCATGGCTACATTAATGTTCATGTCAGCATCACTATTGTAACATGACTGCATATTCTATTTTGACACACAATTTTCTTTTGAAAGTTCTAATTCCTCTTTATTATTGCACCGTTTGGTTTATTTTTGCCACAAACTCTTCATCATTTATTTTATTGGATTTACTCTTATTGTCAGAGGTCTTCTTCCTAGAACCCTCTGTCCTCTTGTCTTAGTCGGGTATGGAGATGTTTTCCTGGGATTTTCTTTCATTTCTTTCTAAATTTAAATCCTTTTTTTCTGATATCTCATGTCAACCTCTTTGTAGGTGGACACTCCAGGTCTCACTGCAGCTCATAAATGAGTTAACTGTTGAGAAACGGTACACGGAATTCTTGCTTATTTCACAATATCTTTGTTCTGCTCATGAAATTGGTAAAAATTATAAGAAATATAATTTGAAAATATTTTCTCTCAGTACTTTGATATTATTACTACATCATTTTATGGGATCTATCTTGCTGATAAAAATTTCATGACAGAATTGTTATCATTCCTTTTACTCAATAAAAGAAAGTGGGATCTTTTATATCCAATTTTTATGATGACATATTTAGGTAATGATCATTTTTCTATTTATTGTGTTGAGCCACTGTGATTTACTTCAACTTGAATACTAAGAAGCCCTCTTATATTTTTCCTTCAAAATTTTCTTTATTTAGTTTTCTGTGTTTTCTTTCTTTCTGTAGTTCATATAGAAGTGCAATTATTTTTTGCCTCAAGTTTTCTATTATATTGGAATTTCTTGTCTTTTTTTAAACTTTGGAGAATATTTTTTCAACATTATTTCTTACATTTTATTACACTTTGCTTTAAAATTAACAATCATATTTTTACTTCAAAGATCTTTTTATTGTTTTTTCATTGTTCTTTTATTACATCCTGTTCTTTTTTTTTTTTAATGGATGCCATATACCCTGAAGTCTATCTGAGAATATTAAAAGAGTATATTTTTTTATTATTTTCAGTTCTTTTTTTTCCCCTCATAGATTTATATTTCCTTAAAGGGCTGTTTTTCTATTGCTTTACTCATTCTTTTTCCCACAAACATCTCCTAAGTGTTGCTTAATTATATTTAAGTAAAAAAATAAACAGTAGAAATGCTGTGATTTAGACCAAAATTTGTTAAATAATTGGTTTTCTTTCAGGATGCATAGACCAGGAAATAATATTTATCATTTCAGACCCTTAATTGATAGAAATTTATAAATATCTTTGCATCTGAATGCCAATCACCAATGATTTTTTTTATGATTTGATGTACAAAATAGTTCTAGTAGTTTTCTGGTGGCATTCTTAGGATTTTCTATGTATAGTATCATCATCTGAAAACAGTGACAGTTTTACCTCTTTTTTCCCAGTTTGTATTCTTTTTATTTCTTTTTCTTCTCTGATTGCCATGGCTAAGACTTCTGAAGATATGTTGAATAAGAGTGGTGAGAGGGGACATCCTTGTCTTGTTCCTGATCTTCGTGTAAATGCTTTCAGTTTTTCACCATTGAGTATGATGCTTGCTGTGGGTTTGTCATATATGGCCTTTATTATGTTGAGGTATGTTCCCTCTGTGCCCATTCTCTGGAGAGCTTTTATCATGAATAGGTGCTGAATTTTGTCAAAATATTTTTCTGCATCTATTGAGATGACCATATGGCTTTTATTCCTTAATTTGTTAATGTGGTGTATCGCATTGATTGATTTGCACATATTGAAGAATTCCTGCATCACTGGGATAAATCCCACTTAATCATGGTGTATGATCTTTTTAATGTGCTGTTGGATTCTGTTTGCTGGTATTTTGTTCAGGATTTTTGCACCTATGTTCATCAGTGATATTGGTCTGTAATTTTCTTTTTTTGTGATATCTTTTTCTGGTTTTGGTATCAGGGTGATGATGGCTTTATAGAATGAATTTGGGAGTCTTTCTCTCTCTGCAATTTTTTGGAAGAGTTTGAGAAGGATCAGTGTTAACTCTTCTCTAAATGTTTGATAGAATTTGCCTGTTAAGCCATATGGTCCTGAACATTTGTCTGTTGGAAGATTTTTAATTATGGTTTCAATTACATTATTTGTAATAGGTCTGTTTATATATTTTTTATTTTTTTCTGGATCAGTCTGGGAAAATTGTATCATTCCAAGAATTTGGAAATTCACAGAATTCTAATTCAGATTAGAATTCTAATTCACAGAATTAGAACAAAAAAATTTACAATTCTTATGGAACCACAAAAGACCTTGAATAGCCAAAGCAATCTTGAGAAAGAAAAATGGAATTGGAGGAAACAGGCTTCCTGACTTCAAATTATACCACAAAGCTACAGTAATCAGGACAGTATGGCACTGGCACAAAAACAGAAATGTAGATCAGTAGTACAGGATAGAATGCCCAGAGATAAACCCAAGCACATATGGGTGCCTGCTTTATGACAAAGGAGGCAAGAACATACAATAGAGAAATGAAAACCTCTTCAATAAGTGGTGCTGGGAAAACCAGACAGCTACATGTAAAATAATGAAATTAGAACACTACCTAACACCATACAAAAAAATAAACTCAAAGTGGATTAAAGACTTAAATATAAGACCAGACACTATAAAACTCTTAGAGGAAAACATAGGAAAAGCACTCTTTGACATAAACCAAAGCAAAATCTTTCTTGACCCACCTCCTAGAGTAACAGAAATAAAAACAAACAAGTTTAATTAAACAAGTTTAATTAAACAAATGGGACTTAATTAAACTTAAAAGTTTTGCACAGCAAAAGAAACCATAAACAAGACAAAAATACAACCCTCAGAATGGGAGAAAATATTTTCAAATGAAGCAACTGACAAAGGATTAATCTCCAAAATATGCAAACAGCTCACAGAACTCAATATCAAAAAAACAAAGACTCCAGTTAAAAAATGGGCAGAAGACCTAGATAGACATTTCACCAAGGAAGACATACAGATGGCCAAGAGACACATGAAAAGATGCTCAACATCACTAATTATTAGAGAAATACAAATCAAAACTACAATGAGGTATCACCTCACACTGGTCAGAATGACCATTTTCCAAAAATCTATAAACAATAAATGCTGGAAAGGGTGTGGTGAAAATGGAACCCTCCTGCACTGTTGGTGGCAATGTAAATTGATACAACTACTATGGAAATCAGTATGGAGGTTCCTTAAAAAATTAAAAATAGAACTATCATATGACCCAGGAATCCCACTACTGGGTATACATCTTGAGAAAACCATAATTCAAAAAGAGATATGTACCAAAATGTTCATTGCAGCACTATTTACATTAGCCAGGACATGGAGCCAACCTAAATGTCCATCGGCAGATGAATGGATAAAGAAGATGTGGCACATATATACAACGGAATATGACTCAGGCATAAAAAGAAATGAAATTGAGTTATTTGTAATGAGGTGGATGGACCTAGAGTCTGTCAAACAGAGTGAAGTAAGTCAGAAAGAGAAAAACAAATACCATATGCTAAAGCATATATATGGACTCTAAAAAAAAAAAAGAAAATGGTACTGATGAACCTAGTTGCAGGGCAGGAATAAAGATGTAGACATAGAGAATGGGCTTGAGGACATGGGGTGGGAGGGGGAAGATGAGGTAAAATGAGAGTAGCATTGATATATATACACTACTGAATGTAAAATAGTTAGCTAGTGGGAAGAAGCAGCATAGCACAGGGAAATAAGTTTGGTGCTTTGCGATGACCTAGAGGGGTGGGATGGGAAGGATGGGAAGGAGGCTCAAGAGGGAGGGGATACGGGTACATATGTATGCATATGGCTGATTCACTTTGTTGTACAACAGAAACTGACACAGTATTGTGAAGCAATTATATTCCAATAAAGATCTATTAAAAAAAGAAAAACAAATCACTCTACTTATGAATAATATGAACATACTTAGGCTGTGTTACTGTAGTGGTGATGAGTTTTTTGAATGTTTGTTTATTTGTCTTGTTTTATTTTTCCTAAACAGCAACACCTGATTGCACTTTCTAACTCTCTCAACTCATGAAACTGCATTAATGTGATTCCAGCGTCCTGTTGCTCCCAGATACCTGGCAGACACGAACAAAATTTTCTTTAAAAAATAATTTTAAAAACCCATAATCCTATACCTCAAATTTTTTTTCTATAACTTTGCATTGCAAATTTGTATGGAACTATTCATATAGTCTCAAAAATAAAGAAGCAAATATTATAGAACCAGCATTAGAAATAACTTCATGCAATTACTCAGAGTAACTACAGAAAATATAAATAGAAGATAGAAGTTTTGAAGAACACAATTAGTATACTCAACCTGTACAACACTGCACTGGACAATTACAGAATATACACTTTTATCAGGGACATAAAGTAGGTCTTAAAATTCTCAAATAATTTAAATCCCAGCCAAAATCTTAGTAGTTTTTTTCTCTGTGTGCCTCTATTTTGTACAGTTAGTTATACAGTTATTTGTTATATACAGTTCTAAAACTTATATGGAAATGCAAAGGAGCGAGAATTATGGAGACATGCTTGAGGAAGAATAACAAAGTAAGGAAAAGTGTTCTACAAAATATCTAGAATTATTATAAAACTAAGGTAAGTAAGACTGAATGATACTGGTACAACAATAGATGAATAAAATGGAATAAAATAGAGAGCTCACAAACAGACACAGTTATACAACAGAACAGAAACAGACACACAAACACCTGGTTTAAAGAAAGATGGCACTTTAGGACAACAGGAAAATATAATAGTTCCATCAAATGGTGCTGGAATAATTAGATATTCACATGAAAAAATTGTCATGATATTTACTTTTCACCATATACAACAATCAATTCCAGATTGTTATATTTAGATGAGAACACAAAACAATACACCTCTTAGAAGATAATATAGGAGAAAATCTCTAAATCTCCAAGGCTCTGATATAGGAAAACACTTTTTCAACAGGACACACAAAATTCTAACCCCACCCACCCCAAAACATGATTGATATATGGAACTAAATCAAAAGAGAATGTATCCATCAAAAGAACACCATTAGAGAACAAAAAGACAAAACACAAAATGGAGAAAGATTGTTGGGAACACGCTAACCACAAAGGACTCATATCTGAGTAAATGATATACTCCTACACATTAATAAAATAAATGCACCAAGAGAAAACAAGCAAAATAATTAAACATACATTTCACAAAATATATTAAAAAAATTTTTAAAAGGCCAAAGTTGCTCAATTATGTTAGTAATAAGACTTATTCAAATTACACCCCCAATGTGAAAATTCTTTGATGAATATGACATTTAGAGCACTTTTCTATAAATATTATATTACTGAATATGAAAACTTTTCATTAAAAAAAGGAATATACAGAACTACATATAATTGCCTAGAGCTAGAACATTTTCAACATAGGGTAGGAATGATAAAGAACATCAGTATGAAATATGAAGACACATGGTAATGGGTAGTTCAAATAATAGCTGACCTAGAATTATAAGCTCTGGGTCTACAATGGCTACAAAACTTTCCTCTGCTACTCATCAGCTATGTAACAGTGGGCACATCATGTACTCATTGTAACATTTTTTTGTACTGTCTTTTTAATTTTTTTTAATTTTATATTGGAACATAGTTGATTAACAATGTTGTATTAGTTTCAGGTGTACAGCAGAGTGATTCAGTTATACATATATCTATTCTTTTTCAAATTCTTTCTATTCTTTTATTTTAGATTTGAGCTCAGCATAGACACTTCTGTGCTTGTGGTAATTGTTAAACAAGATTATCTGCAATGTGTTAAATAAACATGTGGGTGGAAGCTTAGGAAAATAGAACAATGCATTAAGAATTTATCCCTTTTCTAATTTTATTTTGTGTTAGCTTTGGATATTTTATGCTGTTGGGAAAAGAGAAAAGGAAGAAGACAGGGCATGAAAAAAAGAATAGACGCAATTCTTTCATGGGTCACAATACTGATAGTTCAGGTTCAGGATACATTCTTTAAAGCAAAATTCTTAAAAATATTCTAAGTTGTTGGTAAAATAATGTCAAAAGTGGCCCTGCAAGTTTATGGATGACATTTGATGTTAAAAGAGAGTACACCAATAGGAAATCACCAATTATTTAGCTGATGTCTGTTCACTTAAAAATATATATATTTACATCAATAGAAGTCAAAGTATTATAGAATGAGAAATTTCTTTTTTTTATAAGAACTGGATCCAAATCCATTTGATGAATTGACAAATACAATAGTAACAAAGTCTTTGCACTCCCTCTCCCCTCTCATCCCTCTCAGTACATTTTTCTTCTCATAAAAATGTTGAAAACTATTCCCTTAGTTGTGCTGTATCCTAATCATGATATTTTTCTCTCCTTTAGGATTTATTATATTGAGTTTCTAGAAACAAATGATAATGACAGGATGATAATAATGAAATGTTATATTATTGTTAATGATATAATCAAGAATACCAATAAAAAATAAAACATGCATAAAAGTAAAGAATTTCAGATGGTGATGGCTGACTGTTCATACTGGAATGCCCAGAACAGAATTATGTTTTAATACAGCCAAGATGGAACAAACTTCTGAGAAGGAGAGTTTAAGGGGTTTTTATTCAGGTTCCTGAGTCTGGCCTTCCTGCTGCTCTATTCTCTGAAGCAGTTCACTCCCACACCCTCTGTGCACACTCTTTATGAGCACCTGATGCACCAATTAAAGTTTACACATGCAGTGGCCAAACTTCCATCTCATCAAGTGCCACCTTTAACACTCTCTACAGCTTAGGGGAACTTCCGTGCCCAGAGAATCAATACAATATGACAGCTGCCCCCAGGAGTCTGAATTGCTAAGACAAAAGTACCATTTTGCACAAACGAATTCATCTTCTTCTTCTTGGGGTTACCAGGGCATCCATTGTCACCTTAGGTAAACATGTTCACCAGTGCGGCACTGAGTAGAAGAGTTTCTTTCCCCTCGCAAATGATCAGTGATTGAAAGGGGTTAGAACAAGACACACAAGTGACTTGTTTGTGGAAATGGGACATGAATAGGGGAGAGAAGAAGTGGGGCTGTGACTTGTTTTTGGAAATGGGACATGAATAGGGGAGAGCAGAAGTGGGGCTGGGAGGTAGATTCTTTTCTATACCTCGTGGGACCAGGACTGAGTGTTAGAGAGCTCCTGCTGGATAGTGCCTCTTTTAAAGTCTAGAATTGTAAGTCATGAGAACCAGATCATCTCAACCATTTCAGACCACTGCCTGTACATGTGCCTTTGCATTATCAGAAGAACTCAATAGCTCTCACTCTCAAGATGGCAGACCTCCTAGTGAAATCACCATAGTCATGTCTAAGTTACATGAAAAATGGTACTATTTCATTTCATTTTTTTTTTTTTTTGCGGTATTCAGGCCTCTCACTCTTGTGGCCTCTCCCGTTGTGGAACACAGGCTCCGGATGTGCAGGCTCAGCAGCCATGGCTCATGGGTCCAGCCGCTCCATGGCATGTGGGATCTTCCCGGACCGGGCCACGAACCCATGTACCCTGCATTGGCAGGCGGACTCTCAACCACTGCACCACCAGGGAAGCCCAATTTAATTTTTTAAAAGTGAATTTATAATAGTGGTTAGTTATGGTCCACAGACTATGGAGATCTTGTGTAAGTTATCACCTCTAATCAAAGAATGTAGCCTCAGAAATTAAATCCTAAATTTTCAGAATTTCCAAAATTTGATCTGCCACACCAAATTTGCATTGATGTGCACCAAGTTCATTACTTTATTATGATCACTCTAGGCCCTCCTAACTTTTTCATTTCTTGTAATTTTTTCTTAGTTCACTGAGTTGAGACAAAGCAGGATGCAATAATCAGCAAAAATACTTGAATCATGTTATCATAAACAGTATTTGTTTCTGGGAGAAAATATTTGTATATACAGCCAGAATCCTTGGTTTCCTTTTATTACTATCTGTGACTTTGGACAAATTTTCTTAATTCCTCTGATTCAGTTGTTTTCAACTGTAACATGGGTTTGGTCATAGTATGTAACATAGAGGATTTTATGAGGATCAATGTAAATCATTCAGAGGGGGGCCTGACACATGTACATGTAAGTCATTGTTGTTGTTATTATTATTACCATCACACAGTACTTAGTTTTGTTCTACATTCATTATTAACTCAGATCTACATTCTACATACCCTACATTTCCCAAACCTCTCTCCTTTCTCCTAGTGCTCTCAAAGTGGAATCATATAATCAGATCACTGGATCATAATTGTGTTGAACATGCTTAGTAGGGCCAAATATAAAGAATAATATTATCACTAAAGCAGTATCAACTTAGGATGGTTAAGTAACAAAATGTGGCAAAATGTTGACTGCCAATTTCTTGGTTAGTAGGATTCTGTTTGCTTTTATTTCACTGTATTTTCCTGCATCTCATTATTTTTTTCCAGTAGTTGCATTTTATGTTTTAGGAAAATAAGAAAAAAACCCACTATTTTCATAAAAGAAACTACATGTAATAAATGGCATAGAATTTATAACATTACTCAACTGTTCCTTTGGAAAGAGTAATAAAGTTTCCAAGAAGTCAAATTCCAGGAGGAAGGTCAAAGACATTCTTACCTGGGGTAAGATAATCAAAAAACACAGTATTCTAGGCAGAATTAACATTCATTTGCAAAAGCATGTCAATTAAACTACTCTTTTTATTTAGAAGGTGAATATTTATTAAGTCAAAGTTTGAGAAATAGACTAAAAGGAAATTTTCACTCCTCAATACTATTTCCAGTTGTCATTGAATGGAAAGTCATCATGCCCCCTGGCTTCTCTCTGGAAACTATATAGAAATATTTGTACTTAATTGAGAGTTGATTTTGTGATGATTACAGTTCAGAAAATTTTATTTCCTCCTAAATAAAATTTATTTTGGATCAGTCTCCATCAGCTTCCTATTCTTACATCCCACATTTCTTTTCCGATTTTATTTTACTGTTTTGATGCCTGCTTCTGAAAGGATTTATGGAAGCAACATTGACTTATGGATTCATTTACGTATTGATTACAAAATTATGTATTAAATACTTCTCACACTCCAACTACCATACTCAGATGTTGAAGAAAACAATAATGCACAAAATACATTCCCTTTAATCAAAAATTTAATATCAAATGAGTTATAACAACAAATATATGTTACTGAAATAAATCACAATAAGGTGATGACAATGAGGATAAAACACAGTGGTCTTCTCCAGAAATTCATTTGCAATATTTACTATGACATTTAGAAGCAAAAGTAGGCCCTTGAGATTAAAAAAACAAACAAACAAACTTTGATTTGCATTTGTTTAACTTCACCTTACACTTTAGACAATTTATCCAAGGGGCTTAGAGACATAATTTATAAATCACTAAATAATTTCTCAAAAAATTTGTTTTGTATGAATATTTATATGAAGTAATTTTTTTTCTGAAAGTAAATAGAATAGGAAATAAATTTGCACAAAAATGAAGTAGGATGAGTCATACATACATGTTTCCACAGAGTAACTCAGTTCATTTTAATTCAGATATTTCAGTATATCTCCCAAAACCTACATACCCAAAACTCTGCTAAGTGTTGTAAGTAAAAAATAGTAAAAAAGCACTTAAAATTTAAATGAGGTCAAAAAATTATATATTGGCTGTTTTGAAAAAAAATTGAGACATAAAATACTGCTTAATAAAATATCTCTAAGTGTCAACAATATTAGAGAGATTAGTTACTGGGGTTAAGGAAAGTTACTGGGGGAAAGTTGAGATGAGTTTTGGTAAATTAATTCTATTTCTATATATGTTAAAAAGGAATTGTGTCTCTATCTCCATATGCCTCTCTTTAACAAAATGTCATTTGTTTTCCTACATGGTCTTGATTTCTGAAACACTCTGCTTGTACCCAGGAATGATTGGGCATCTGGCTTATCCACTATCATTCTTTCAAAGTATTTCACTGTACTCTGTATATCACATGGCTGAATCAGAAGGTAGGCCAGCCTTAGAGGAGAGCCTGAATTTCCATTATCATGTTTCTCTTTACATGAACTTGCAGACAAGCTCTCATTATGAGGAAGGAGAAGTGTTTCCTGCCATAATGTGATGCTGTCTTAATAAAATTTTGTAACCTGCAGTCTTTATATTTTGCTTTTCCCCTTCCTCTCCCTTTACTTATTTGGGAGCATTTCATCTAAATCATTGCTAGTTGGACAGTCCTTTGTGAATCTTAATGTGCTCTGGTACCCCTATCAGTGAAAATGGTGTTGTCAACATTTATGTCAACAATGAGGTTGTAATTTTTGACAGTAATGTTCCTTGGGCTTGATCTAAAACTCTCTGTTCAGGTTGACAGAGCTGTCTGTCAGTCCCTTCTGCCTGACACTTCTAAGTGACTAAGAACTTTGTGGGACTCACTCTAGGAAAAAAGTCTCATTCCGAGTTCTCCCATTAGGTCTAAGTCTCATCTGAAAACACTGTCCATGTTACCCAGAGAGAAATGAATGTATAGGAGCAGGAACTTGGGTCAGAAGAAGGTTGCTGTATAATGTTCATAAATATCTGTGGAAATAAAATGCACCAGTGGTGATTTTTCCTGAAGGCTGGATCTTGTCAAGACCTAATACATAAATCTGAAACCTCATTAAAGAACATTGGTATTACTTCTTGATTCAAATAGTATGCTTCAACATAACTTACTTCTTGTTTCAAAGTACAAAATTATGCTCTAAAATTTTATGATTTGTATGATTAAAGTGCTCCATTTTGAACGTTTCTGCTATATCATACTCATCACTATACCCCAAATGTGTTGTGTTCCTTCCCTCATCCATTTTTTTCATCAAATATTTCACCTTCCAGAAGTTACTTTGACTTTTCTGTAACTATTGGATTAGTAATTTTTCTTTCTTTCTTTTTTGCTGCATTGCCTGGCATGTGGAACTTCCCTGACCAGGGATCGAACCCACTCCCCCTGACATGGAAATGCAGAGTCTTAACCCCTGGACCACCAGGGAAATCTCTAGATTAGCAAAATTTAAGGAAGTATAAGATCACAAAAAACTAGAAACTGGTACACTCATGTATTACTCCTGACACTGTAAATTGGTATAAGCTTTTTCAAAAGCAGTTCAAGTTTATATAACAAAAGCTGGGAGTGGGGAATGAGTATATACTATATAGACATATTAGTATATACAAAGTGTATGTATACGCATATATACACATCCATATCTTTTCCAATAATTCTGCACCTGAAAATACATTCTAACAGGATGATTCAAAATAAGATATAATGTAAATGCACAAAAGCATTCATTGCAACATTAGTTATAACTGCTAAAATTGGTTATAAGTAAATGTCCAATAAAAAAGTGGTAAGCACATCATATTACTTCAAATTGATGAAATCATATGAAATATTAAAAGGTATTATACTCCCTTTATTATTTTCTACCTCTGTGACCATACCTCCTCAATCTTTCTTTTGAACTGCTTCTTCTTGTGCAGCCCAAGTATAAAGATCTAGCTCTATTTATGCACTATTCTGGGTTATGCAGCAACACTGAGAATCATTCCAGGATACCACACTTCTTACTATATTATGAGTATTACTTAGAAACATAAACGCTTTGTGGACAAGAACTGTGCCTTTTATCACTGTCTTCTGGAGACTAGAATATTATAGGCTATCAATAAGTATCAACTAAATTGTTCCACATTGTAAACAAATGGCTCTAATTCTTTGGTAAGTAACAAAAACAAAATATAGAAGAATATTTACAATATTGTAAAAGATTTAAATGTATTGATTATAGGAACCAGGAGTCAAAAGGTAAGAAGAACAAAAACATAGCAAAATTAGATTGCTGTGATTATGAGTAATTTAAAATTTATCATTTCTTTCATTGTTGTTATAAATACAATTTAAAAAATGACACTATGTTCAATACTCAGATGTATATAATAGATCTATGAATTATGAGTCAAATTCTGTAAAATAAAGAGGTTATTTCTTTTTTTTTCTTTTCTTACATCTTTACTGGAGTATAATGGCTTTAAAATGGTGTGTTATTTCTGCTAGATAACAAAGTGAATCAGCTATACATATACATATATCCCCATCTCGCCTCCCTCTTGCGTCTCCCTCCCATCCTCCCTATCCCACCCCTATAGGTAGTCACAAAGCACCAAACTGATCTCCCTATTCTGTGCGGCTGTTTCCCACTAGCTATCTATTTTTACATTTGGTAGTATATATATTTCTATGCCACACTTTCACTTCATCTCATTTACGCTTCCCACTCCCTGTGTCCTCAAGTCCATTATCTACATCTGTGTCCTTCTACCTGTCCGGCCCCTAGGTTCATCAGAACCAGTTTTTTTTTAGAATCCATATATATGTATTAGCATACAGTATTTGTTTTTCTCTTTCTGACTCACTACACTCTGTAAGACGGTCTCTAGGTCCATCCACCTCACTACAAATAATTTTGTTTCTTTTTATGGCTGAGTGATATTCCATTGTATATATGTGCCACATCTTCTTTATCCATTCATCTGTCGACAGAAACATAGCATGTTCCATGGCCTGGCTACTGTAAATAGAGTTGCAATGAACATTGTAGTACATGACTCTTTTTTGAATTATGTTTTTTACAGGGTATATGCCCAGTAGTGGCATTTCTGTGTCATATGGTAGTTCTATTTTAAGTTTGTTAAGGAACCTCCATACAGATCTCCACAGTGGTTGTATCAATTTACATTCCCACCAACAGTGTAAGATAGTTCCCTTTTCTCCACACCCTCTCCAGCATTGTTTGCAGACTTTTTGATGATGGCATCCTGATTGGTGTGAGGGGATACCTCATTGTAGTTTTGATTTGCATTTCTCTAATGACTGGTGATCTTGACCATCCTTTCATGTGTTTGTTGGCAATCTGTATATCTACTTAGGAGAAATGTCTATTTAGGACTTCTGCCCATTTTTGGATTGGATTGTTTGTTTTCTTGATATTGATATTGAGCTGCATGAGCTGCTTGCGTATTTTGGAGATTAATCCTTTGTCAGTTTCTTCATTTGCAAATAATTTCTCCCATTCCAAAGGTTGTCTTTTCATCGTGTTTATGGTTTCCTTTGCTGTACAAAAGCTTTTAAGTTTCATTAGGTCCCATTTGTTTATTTTTGTTTTTATTTCCATTTCTCTAGGAGGTGGGTCAAAAAAGGATCTTGCTGTGATTTATATCATAGAGCGTTCTGCCTGTGTTTCGCTATAGAGTTTTATAGTGTCTGACCTTACAATTAGGTCTTTAATCCATTTGGAGTTTATTTTTCTGTATGGTGTTAGGAAGTTCAAATTTCATTCTTTTACATGTAGCTGTCCAATTTTCCCAGCACCACTTATTGAAGAGGCTCTTTTTCTGCACTGTATATTCTTGCCTCCTTTATCAAAAATAAGGTGACCATATGTGTATCTGTTTATCTCTGGGCTTTCTATCCTGTTCCACTGATCTATATTTCTGTTTCTGTGCCAGTACCATACTGTCTTGATTACTGTAGATTTGCAGTATAGTCTGAAGTCAGGGAGACTGATTTCTCCAGATCCATTTTTCTTTCTCAATATTGCTTTGGCTATTCGGGGTCTTTTGTGTTTCCCTAAAAATTGTGAAATTTTTTGTTCTAGTTCTGTGAAAAATGTTTTTGTGTGTGTGTGTGTGTGTGTGTGTGTGTGGTACGCAGGCTTCTCACTGTTGTGGCCTCTCCCGTTGCGGTGCACAGGCTCCGGACGTGCAGGCTCAGTGGCCATGGCTATGGGACCAGCCACTCTGCAGCATGTGGGATCTTCCCAGTCTGGGACACGAACCCGCGTCCCCGGCATCGTCAGGTGGACTCTCAACCACTGTGCCACCAGGGAAGCCCTGCCATTGGTATTTTGATAGGGATTGCATTGAATGTGTAGATTGCTTTGGGTAGTATAGTCATTTTCACAATATTGATTCTTCCAATCCAAGAACATGATGTATCTCTCCATCTGTTTGTATCATCTTTAATTTCTTTCATCAGTGTCTTATAGTTTTCTGCATACAGGTCTTTTGTCTCCTTAGGTAGATTTATTCCTAGGTATTTTATTCTTTTTGTTGCAATGGTAAATGGAAGTGTTTCTTTTATTTCTCTTTCAGATGTTTCACCATTAGTGTATAGGAATGCAAGAGATTTCTGTGCATTAATTTTATTTCCTGCTACCTTACCAAATTCATTGATTAGGTGTAGTGGTTTTCTGGTAGCATCTTTAGCATTCTCTATGTATAATATCATTTCATCTGCAAACAGTCACAGTTTCACTTATTTTCTGATTTGTATTCCTTTTATCTCTTTTTCTTCTCTGATTGCTGTGGCTAAAACTTCTGACACTATGTTGAATAATAGTGGTAAGAGTGGGAAACCTTGTATTGATCCTGATCTTAGTGGAAGTGGTTTCAGTTTTTCACCATTGAGAATGATGTTGCCTGTGGGTTTGTCCTATATGGCCTTTATTATGTTGAAGTAATTTCCCTCTGTGCCTACTTTCTGGAGGTTTTTATCATAAATCGGTGTTGAATTTTGTCAAAAGCTTTTTCTGCATCTATCGACATGATTATTGGTTTTATCCTTCAATTTGTTAATATGATATATCACATTGATTGATTTGTGTATAGTGAAGAATCCTTGCATTCCTGGGATAAACTCCACTTGATCATGGTGTATGATCCTTTTAATGTGCTGTTAGATTCTGCTTGCTAGTATTTTGTTGAGGATTTTTGCATCTATGTTCATCAGTGTTATTGACCTGTAGTTTTATTTTTTGTGACATCCTTGTCTGGTTTTGGTGTCAGGGTGATTCTGGCCTTGTAGAATGAGTTTGGGAGTGTTTCTCCCTGTGCTATATTTTGGAAGAGTTTTAGAAGGATAAGTGTTAGCTCTTCTGTATATGTTTTACAGAATTCACCTGTTAAGCCATCTGGTCCTGTGCTTTTGCTTGTTGGAAGATTTTTAATCACAGTTTCAATTTCAGTGCTTGTGATTTGTTTGTTTATATTTTCTATTTCTTCCTGGTTCAGTGTCAGAAGTTTGTACTTTTCTAAGAATTCATCCATTTCTTCCAGGTTGTCCATTTTATTGGCATATAGTTGCTTGTAGTAATCTCTCACGGTCCTTTGTATTTCTGCAGTGTCAGTTGTTACTTCTCCATTTTTATTTCTACTGCTGTTGATTTGAACCTTCTCTCTTTTTTTCTTGCTGAGTCTGGCTAATGATTTATCAATTTTGTTTATCTTCTCAAAGAACCAGCTTTTACTTTTATTGATCTTTACTATCATTTCCTTCACTTCTTTTTCATTTTTTTTCTGGTCTGACCTTTATGATTTATTTCTTTTGGCTAACTTTGTGGTATTTCTGTTCTTTTTTCTCTAATTGCTTTAGGTGTATGGTTAGGTTGTTTACTTTAGAAGTTTCTTGTTTCTTGAGGTAGGATTGTATTGCTATAAAATTCCCTCTTAGAACTGCTTTTTCTGCATCCCATAGGTCATCAAAATGATCCATGATCATTTGGGATCATCATGTCTACATTGTCAATTGTTTCTAGGTATGTTTTGATTTCTTCAGTGATCTCTTGGTTATTTAGTAGTGTATTGTTTAGCCTCCATGTGCTGGCATTGTTTAGCTTCCATGTTTTTGTATTTCTTACAGTATTTTTCCTGTAATTGATATCTAGTCTCATAGTGTTGTGGACAGAAAAGGTATTTGATATGATTTCAATTTTCTTAACCAAGGCTTTACTTATAGCCCAAGATATGATCTATCCTGGAGAATGTTCCATGAGCACTTGAGAAGAAATTGTATTCTGTTGTTTTTGGATGGAATGTCCTATAAATAACAATTAAGTCCATCTTGTTTAATGTGTCATTTAAAGCTTGTGTTTCCTTATTTATTTTCATTTTGATGATATGTCCATTGGTGAAAGTGGGGTGTTAAATTCCCCTACTATTATTGTGTTCCTGTTGACTTTCCCTTGTATGGTTGTTAGCGTTTCCCTTATGTATTGAGGTGCTCCTATGTTGGGTGTATGAATATTTTCAATTGTTATATCTTCTTCTTGAATTGATCCCTTGATCATTATGTAGTGTCCTACTTTGTCGCTTGTAATTGTCATTATTTTAAAGTTTATTTTGTCTGATATGAGAGTTGCTACTCCAGCTTTCTTTTGATTTCCGTTTGCATGGAATACGTTTTCCATCCCTTTACTTTCATTCTGTATAGTCCCTAGGTCTAAATTGTGTCTCTTGTAGACAGCATATATACGTGGCTTATTTGTGTTTCCATTCAGCCAGTCTGTGTCTTTTGGTTGGAGCATTTAATCCAGTTACATTTAAGGGAGTTACCTATATATGTTCCTATTACCATTTTCTTAATTGTTTTGGGTTCATTATTGTAGGTGTATTCATTCTCTTGTGTTTCCTGCCTAGAGAATTTCGTTTAGCATTTGTTTTAAAGCTGGTTTAGTGGTGCTGAATTCTCTTAGATTTTGCTTCCCTGTAAATATTTTAATTTCTCCATCAAATCTGAATGAGATCCTTGATGGGTAGAGGTATCTTGGTTGTAGGTTTTTCCCTTTCATCACTTTAAATATGTCCTGCCTCTCCCTTCTGGCTTGCAGTTTCTGAAAGACCAGTTTTTAACCTTATGGGAATTTCCTTGTATGTTAATTCTTGCTTTTCCCTTGCTGATTTTAATATTTTTTTCTTTGTATTTAATTTTTGATAGTTTGCTTACTATGTGTCTTGGCATGTTTCTCCTTGGATTTATCCTCTATGGGACTCTCTGCACTTCCTGGACTTGACGATTTCCTTTCCCATATTAGGGAAGTTTTCAACTATAATCTCTTCAAATATGTTTTCAGTCTTTTTTTTTTTTTTTTTCTCTCTTCTTCTCCTAAGACTCCTATAATTCAAATGTTGGTGCTTTTAATGTTGTCCCAGAGGTCTCTAAGACTGTACTCAATTCTTTGCATTCTTTTTTCTTTATTCTGCTCTGTGGTAGTTATTTCCACTATTTTATCTTCCAGGTCACTTACCTGTCCTTCTGCCTCAGTTATTCTGCTATTGATTTCTTCTAGAGAATTTTTAGTTTCATTTCTTGTGTTGTTCATCATTGTTTGTTTGCTCTTTAGTTCTTCTAGGTCCTTGTTAAATGTTTCTTATATTTTCTCCATTCTATTTCCAAGATTTTGGATCATCTTTGCTATCATTCCTATGAATTCTTTTTCAAGTAGACTGTGTATTTCTCTTCATTTATTTGGTTTGGTGGGTTTTTACTTTGCTTCTTCATCTTCTGTGTATTTTTCTGTCTTCTCATTTGGCTTAACTTACTGGGTTTGGGGTCTCCTTTTCACAGGCTGCAGGTTCTTAATTCCCATTGTTTTTGGTGTCTGTCCCCAGTGAGTAAGTTTGGTTCAGTGAGTTGTTTAGGCTTCCTTGTGGAGGGGACTGGTGCCTGTGTTCTAGTGTATGAGGCTGGATCATGTCTTTCTGGTGGGCAGGACGGCATCTGGTGGTGTGTTTTTGGATATCTGTGAACGTATTATGATTTTAGGCAGCCTCACTGCTAATGGGTGGGGTTGTGTTCTTGTCTTGCTAGTTGTTTGGCATAAGGTATCCAGCACTGTATCTTCCTGGTCGTTGAGTGGAGCTGGGTCTTAGCATTGAGATGGAGATCTCTGGGAGAGCTTCTGCCATTTGATATTACATGGGGCCGGGAGGTCTCTGGTGGATCAATGTCCTGAACTTGGTTCTCCCACCTCAGAAGCTCAGGCCTGACACTGGCTGGAGCACCAAGACCTTGTCAGCCACACGGCTCAGAAGAAAATGGAGGAAAAAGAGAATGAAAGAAAGAAGAAATAAAGAAAGGTGAAAATAATAAAATATAATAAAGCTATTAATATAAAAATTTAAAAATATTAAAAATTTAAAAAAATAAAAAGGTAGTAATAAAAAAGAAAGAAGAGAGCAACCAAACCAAAAAACAAATCCTCCAATGAAAATGAGCACTAAAAACTATACTGGAAAAATAAAAACAGACAGACAGAACCCAAGGGAAATGGTAAAACCCAGCTATGCAGACAAAGTCAACCAAAGAAGCATACACTTCACACTCACAAAAAGATAAAGGAAAAATATATATATATATATACATATATTTAAAAAAAAGGTAGAGAGCAACCAAATCAATAAACAAATCTACCAATGATAATAAGTTCTAAATACTAAATTAATACAAACATAAAACTAGAAACAAATTAGATACAGGAAGCAATCCCCAAGTCTAGTGTTGCTCCCAAAGTCCACCCCCTCACTTTTGGGATGATTCATTGTCTCTTCAGGTATTCCAGAGATGCAGCATACATCAAGTTGATTGTGGAGATTTAATCCATTGCTCCTGAGGCTGCTGGGAGAAATTTATCTTTCTCTTCTTTGTTCACACATCTCCTGTGGTTCAGCTTTGGATTTGGCCCCACCTCTGTTTATATATCACCTGAGGGCATGTGTTCCCTACCCAGACAGTACTGGGTTAACGTAGCAGCTGATTAGGGGGCACTGTCTCACTCAGGCCGAGGGGACAGAGGGGTATGGAATACAGGGCGAGCCTGTGACAGCAGAGGCTGACATGACATTGCAACAGCCTGAGGTCAGCTGTGTGTTCTCCCAGGGAAGTTGTCCCTGGATCATGGGATCCTGGCAGTGGTGAGCTGCACAGGCTCCTGGGAGGGGAGGTGTGGATTGTGACCTATGCTTGTACACAGGGTTCTTGGTGGCTGCAGCAGCAGCCTTAGCATTTCATGCCCATCTTTGGTGTCCAAGCTGATAGCTGAGCCTTGAACCCATCTCTGGAGCTTGTTTAGGCAGTACTCTGAATACCCTCTCCTCATGCACCCTGAAACTATGGTCTCTTGCCTCTTAGGCAGTTCCAGACTTTTTCCTGGACTCCCTCCTGGCTACCTGTGGCACACTTGTCCACTTCAGGCTGTGTTCATGCAGCCAACCCCAGTCCTGTCCCTGGGATCTGAACTCCTAAGTCTGAGCCTCAGTTCTCAGCCCCACCCACCCTGGCAGGTGAGCAGACAAGCCTCTCAGGCTGGTGAGTGCTGGTCAGCACTGACCCTCTGTGTGGAAATCTCTCTGCTTTGCCCTCTGCACCCCTGTTGCTCTGAAGATTCCCCCCTCCCCACCCCCTGTCTCCACATGAAGGGGCCTCCTAGTGTGTGGAAACTTTTCCTCCTTCACAACTCCTTCCCAGAGGTGCAGGTCCCATCCCTATTCTTTTGTCTCTGTTTTTTCTTTTTTATTTTTCCCTACCCAGTTATATGGGGATTTTCTTTCCTTTTGGGAAGCTGAGGTCTTTTGCCAGCATTCAGTAGGGGTTCCATAGGAGTTGTTCCACATGTAGTTGTATTTTTGATGTACTTGTAAGGGAGGAAGGTGATCTCCACGTTTACTCCTCCATCATCTTGAAGTTCCCCCCTCCAAATCAAAGACGTTATCTCTTAACTTTTTTTTAAACTTCCATTTTCTGTAAGTCTATGACATCTAAGAGTTGGGCCCCTTGAATAAGTCAGTGAATTCATTTGAGAGCTAGTTTCCTCATCTACATAATGGAGATAATAATACCAACCTGACAATATTTATTACAGTAGCAAAACAATCTGTCTACTAAATACATACCAAATAGCATAGAGGAGCTCTTAAGTACACAGGAAAGAGGCGACACTATAGAGAAATTCAGTTCAAAGTTCCTGAGAAGGTACGCAAAGTGAGAAATACTGCATATTCCATGTCTGACACAGGAGAACATAATTATCTGGTTTAGTTTTAATCCACAAGTAGTTATCTGTCTTTACCCACAAAATGGAGAGTCCTCTGTTGGACACCAACTCTTCCTCTCTAAAAGTTGAAAACTGAGGCTGTACTTATCTTGTGCTCACCTGTCTTCAGTTCCTAAGACCACATTATATCAATTAAATTTCACTGATATAATCTCAAATTCTTACCTAATAAAACTCGAAGTGTTTTATAAACACTTTATAAATAAAGTAACTGAAAAAAGAACAAACAAAACCCAAAGTTAGTAGAAGGAAATAAATAATAAAGTTCAGAGCAGAAATAAATGAAATAGAGACTAAAAACTAATAGAAAAGGCAAAGAAACTAAGAACTGATTCCTTGAAAAGATAAATTTTATATATATATATATATATATATATATATATATATATATATATATATACCTGAACCAGACTCATTAAAAAAAAAAAAAAGAGAGAGAGAAGCTCAAATAAATAATATGTAAATAAAAAAGAACAATTACAATGGACATCACAGAAATACAAAGGATCATAAGAGATTACTATGAAAAATTATATGCCATTAAAATGGATAACAGAAGAAATGGATAAATTCCTGGAGTACCAAGACTGAATCAGGAAGAAATACAAAATGTTAACAATTTCATTACCTGTAGTGAAACTAAATCAGTAATATAAATAAAACAAACAAATAAAATGAACCAAAAATACAAACAAAAACTCCCAACAAACAAAAATCCAGGACCAGATGGCTTCACTGGTGAATTCTACCAAAGATTTAAAGAAGCATCAACTACTATCTTTCTCAAAGATAGTAAAAGCTGAAGTGGAAGAAATGTTTCTGAACCCATTCTAAAAGTCCATTATTACCCGGATACCAAAACCAGACAAAGACACCCCCAAAAGAGAAATTTACAGACCAATATATTTGATGAACATAGACACAAAATCCTCAAGAAAATATTAGCAAATCTAATTCAACGATACATTAAAATGATCATACACCATAATCAAGTATGATTAATTTCAGGGATGCAAAAATAGTTCAGTATCTGCAAATCAAAAAGTTGAAGAATAAAAATCTTTGATCATCTTCAACAGATGCAGAAAAACCCTTTGATAAAATTCAGAATTTATTTATGATAAAAACTCTCAAAAAATTAGTATAGAAAGAACATGCCTCAACATAATAAATGTCATGACAAACCTATAACCAACATCATGTTCAATGCTAAAAAGCTGAAAGCATTTCCTCTAAGATCAAGAACAAGACAAGGATGTCCACTCTCACCACTTTTATTCAACATAGTATTGGAATTCCCAGCCATAGCAATCAGACAAGAAAAAGAAATAAAAGGAACATAAATTGGAAAGGATGAATAAAACTGTCAGTGTTTGCAGATGACATAATACTATATATAGAAAATCCTAAAGATGTTAACAAAAATGTTAAACCTAATAAATGAATTCAGTAAAGTTGCTGGATGCAAAATTGTATACAGAAGTCTGTTTAATTTCTATATGCTAACAATAAACTATCAGAAACAATTTAAAAAAAAAACAATCCCATTTACAATAACATCAAAAAGAGTAAAATAACTAGGAATAAATCTAACCAAAGAGGTAAAAAACTTGTATTCAGAAAACTATGAGACATTGATAAAGGAAATTGAAGGGGGTACACAGAAAAATTGAAAGATATACGATGCTCATGGATTGGAAGGATTAATATTATTAAAATGATCATACTACCCAAGGTAATCTACAGATTCAATTAAATTTCTATCAAAATACCAATGGCATTTTTCACAGAACTAGAACAAATATTCTAAACTTTGTAGAGAAACACAAAAGACTCTGAATAGCCAAACATTCTTGAGACAGAAGAACAAAACTGGAGATCCCTGATTTCAAACTATCACTACAAAGCTACAGTCAACAAAACAGTATGGTATGGTCACAAAAGTAGGCCCATAGATTAATGAAACAGAATAGAGAGCTCAGAAATGAAACCATATTTAAATGGTCAGTTAATCTATGACAGAGTAGGAAAGAATGGGGAAAAGACAGCCTCTTCAATAAATGTTGTTGGGAAAAATGAACAGCTACAAGCAAAAGAATCAAATTGGACTAATTTTTCACACCATATACAAAAATAAAGTCAAAATGGATTAAAGACTTAAACATAAGATCTGAAAACATAAAACTCCTAGAAGAAAATGAAGTACATGCTTTGATATCAGTCTTATCAGTAATTTTTTGGCTATGTCTTCTCAGGCAAGGGAAACAAAAGCAGAAATAAGCAAATGGTCATACATCAAATTAAAAAAAAAATTCTGCAGCAAAGGAAACTATCAACCAATTGAAAAGGCTGCCTATTGAATGAGTGAAGATATTTGCAAATGGTATATCCAATAAGGGATTAATATGCCAAATATACAAATAACTCATACAACTCAACATTAAAAACACAAACAAGCAAAACAAAAACAACCCAATTAAAAAATGAGCAGAGGACATGAATAGATATTTTTTTTCATAAAAGACAGATGGTCAGCAGGCACATGAAAAGATGCTCAACAACACTAATCATGGAAATGCAAATCAAAACTACAATGAGATACCACCTCACACCTGTTAGAATGACTATTATGAAAAAAGACAAAAAATAACAGGTTTTGGCTCAGATGTGGAGAAAAGGGATACCCTAGTACACTTTGGTAGGAATGTAATTTGGTTCAGCTTATGGAAAACACTAGGGAGGTTCCTAATAAAATTAAGAAGAAAATTACCATACAATGCAGAAATTCCCCTTTCTGAGGAAAATAAAAAAAAAAAAAAACTAATCTCAAGAGATATATGCATACTTATATTCATTGCAGCGTTATTTATAAACACCAAGATATAGTAACAACCTAAGTATTCATCAATAGATGAATGGATAAAGAAGATGTGGTAAACATATATACAATGGAATTAGAAGGTATTATGCTAAGTAAAATAAGTCAGAGAGTGGTAGACAATTATCCTATAATTTCACATATAAGTGGAATCTGTAAAACAAAACAAGTGAACAAACATAAGAGTCACAGATTCAGATAACCAGCAGGTGATTGCCAGAGGAGAGAGGAATGGTAGGAGAAAAGAAATAGGTGAGGGAGATTGAGAGGAGTAGACTTCTAGGTACAAAATAAGTAAGTCAAGGGGATGAAATGTACAGCATAAAGAATATAGTAAATAATAGTGTAATATCTTTACATGGAGATGGATGGTAACTAGACTAATGATGGTGATCATTTTACAATGTATCAAAATATCAAATCACTATGTTGTGCACCTGTAACTAAAATAGAATTTTAGGTGAATTATACTTAAAATAATGGAAACAAACAAACTCATAGAAAAAGAGATCAGATTTGTGGTTACTGGAGGTAGACAGTGGGGGAATTAGATGAAGGTGGTCAAAAGGTGCAAACTTATAAGATATATAAGTACTAGGGGTGTAATGTATAACGTCACTAATATTAACAATGCAGAATATTATATATGAAAGTTGTTAAAAGAGTAAATCCTAAGAGTTCTCATAAAAAATAAGTTATTTATTTCCTCCTCTTATGCTAAGGCTCCATTCACTTTGCAGGTAAGTCACATACTGGGGACATTATTCTATGACTAAATGTTTCTTGAAGGTTTACTTTGTAAAGACACTGTGTGAGTTGCTCAATAAATATTTGTTGAACTGAACTAAGGATAAATATACAGAATTATATATTCTAAATACAATCTATAACTTACATTAAATAATTTAAATATTTCATATCTAAAAGCCACACTGGGACTTTTTACCAAGTACTAATGGCATGCTAGACATAGTGGATGATTAAAAAGATGAAAAACATAACCCCAGCCTTCAAGGGTTTGTGATTTTCATTGGAAGACATAAATATATGAACCAAAGGATGAAATATGTACTAAACTGTGCTAAGTTGCGTTCTGATGCTTGCACAAATGCAATGATTGAACTGAATATAACCCTGGAAATGGTTTCCCAGCAGAGCTGAACTATAACAGGGGCATAATAGATGGAGATGTTAAAAATCATAATTTTTTTTTGAGCCCAAAGCACAATGGGACACAAAAATCAACATGGAAAAGATATTGAAGAAAAGAAATATTAATTAGATCCTGGGGAAAAGAAAACAAAACTATCACCCAGGAGAGGATAAGATAGGAAAGCAATGGAGTTTGAATATGACAGTTATGCCATTCTTCAGGTGAGATACAGATGCAAGTGGCAGGGAAAGTTTCCCAGGTAAACAGAACACAGAGGCAGGGAACTAGTGCCAGTGATATTTAGAACAGCAACTGAAGACAAGTAATGTTGAGAAAACCTTCCCATGGCCAAAAGAGTGGGCAATAAGATTGAGAGGTAGGCATCAATTTTAGAAAAAAAAAAAAAAAGTTTTAGAGCATAGGAATAAGGAGCCATGCAAAAATCTATCTTTGGCTTTAGTCAAGCTGAAGACATATATATATATATATATATATATATATATATATATATATATATATATGTGTCTGTGTGTGTGTGTGTGTGTGTGTGTGTGTGTGTGTGTGTGTGTGTGTCTAATAAATACATCTAATATATGTATCACTGGGCTACAAGACTGCAGCTCTGGGAAGGGAACAAATTTTGTTTTACTTGGTCATGGTAGGAGGATGAACCTTGAATTGAACTACAAGTGGGTTTATCCGAGGGAAGCTAGAAAAGACTAAATTGGGAGAATTTAGACATAATTGACATTAATGTGCATGGCTGCGGTCATGGAAGCAACCTAAATGCCCATCGACAGATGAATGGATAAAGAAGTGGTACGTATATACAATGGAATATTACTCAACCATACAAAGGAACAAAATTGGGTCATTTGTAGAGACGTGTATGCATCTAGAGACTATCACACAGAGTGAAGTAAGTCTGAAAGAGAAAAACAAATATCGTGTATTAACGCATATATGTGGAACCTAGAAAATGGTACAGATGAACTGGTTTGCAGAGCAGAAATTGAGACACAGATGTAGAGAACAAATGTATGGACACCAAGGGGGGAAAGTGGCAGTGGGTGGTGGTGCTGGTGTGATGAATTGGGAGATTGGGATTGACATGCATACACTGCATACATTGATGACATGCATACATTGATGACTAATAAGAAAATAAATAAATAAACATGAAAAAAAATGAGCATGGCTGAAGGATAAAAAGTTATAGATAGTTTTGATATATAGGATATTGGTGAAAAGAAGTTGATGGTATTCCTCTTTAGTGTGTATTTTACCTCTACTTAGAATAAAAGATCATATTTAGCTTCACTGGTACAGATCTAGTCATTTTCAACTGGTAATTACATAACTTCTTCCTCTTCCCCAAGGAGAGAGCCCATTTTACAAATGCAATATACAAATAAAGGCACCAGTGGAGGTAGACCTGAAAGCTTTTAGAGAGCTGATAAAATCTGATTAAATTCTTTTTTTGTTGTTATTATGTTTTCATCACCTTTGTCACTGTGTCTACACTCCTGAACTCCACTTGGGAGCAGCAGTAACAAGGTATCACAAAACTGGCTTTTCTCACTCTAATTCCAACCTGCCAGAAACAGCAAACACAGGAAATATCAGGAGAAAACCCCTTGTCATACAATTTACCACCCAATTTTACAAACCCGAGAGGTTTAGCTACTAGTAGTTTCCAGTGTTTCAAATAAGCTTACTAGTTTGGGGCTATTTATCCATAATAAACTTCTAAATATGCAAGGTCAAAACTATGGGTTTTCAGCTTAGACTAGATTGATGAATATTCTTTGATGATTTCAGGGAAAGAGAGGAGTTCAATATAAAGAAGATACCATATGATTCTACTTCTATGTTACTACCTAATATTTACAGTGAAAGCTGTACCATTGCAAAGCTAAAAAGAGACCTTGAAGATAATCTGATTTAATGAGTTCATTTTGCAAAAAGGTCTGAAAATGAGTTACCCAAGATCACACAGTTATTTAGGGGAAGAATATAAATAATAATCTGGGTTTATAACTCTGCACAGGTATATACTCCATTCAGAAATTGAATTGAATTCACTTCAACAGGAGCCCATAGCTGTTCTACAAAAGAAGTAAAAGGCATAATATTTTTCCTCAATAGCCTTACTCTGTCTACAAAACACATGGGTATAAAGCTTATGATTTTTTTTTCTTTTTAACATCTTTATTGGAGTATAATTGCTTTACAATGGTGTGTTAGTTTCTGCTTTATATTAAAGTGAATCAGCTATAGATGTACATATATCCCCATATCTCCTCCCTCTTGCATCTCCTTCACACACTCCCCATCCCAGCCCTCTAGGTGGTCACAAAGCACTGAGCTGATCTCCCAGTGCTATGTGGCTGCTTTCGACTAGCTATGTATTTCATGTTTGGTAGTGTATATATGTCCATGCCACTCTCTCACTTCGTCCCAGCTTACCCTTCCCACTCCTCATGTCCTCAAGTCCATTCTCTATGTCTGCATTTTTATTCCTGTCCTGTCCCTAGGTTCTTCAGACCTTTCTGTTGTTGTTTGTTTGTTTGTTTGTTTTTAGATTCTATATATATGTGTTAGCATACGGTATTTGTTTTTCTCTTTCTGACTTACTTCATTCTGTATGACAGACTCTAAGTCCATCCACCTCATTACAAATAACTCATTGCTTTTTATGGCTGAGTAATATTCCATTCCATATATGTGCCACATCTTCTTTATCCATTCATCTGTAGATGGGCATTTAAGTTGCTTCCATGTCCTGGCTATTGTAAATAGAGCTGCAATGAACATTGTGGTACATGACTCTTTTTGAATTATGGTTTTCTCGGGGTATAAGCCCAGTAGTGGGATTGCTGGGTCATATAGTAGTTCTATTTTTAGTTTAAGGAACCTCCATACTGTTCTCCATAGTGGCTGTAACCATTTACATTCCCACCAACAGTGCAAACGTGTTCCTTTTTCTCCACACCCTATCCAGCACTTATTGTTTGTAGAATTTTTGTTGATGGACATTCTGACTGGTGTGAGGTGATACCTCATTGTAGTTTTGATTTTCATTTCTCTAATGATTAGTGATGTTGAGCATCCTTTCATGTGTTTGTTGGCAAACTGAATATCTTCTTTGGAGAAATGTCTATTTAGGTCTTCTGCCCATTTTTTGATTGGGTTGTTTGTTTTTTTGATATTGAGCTGCATGAGTTGCTTGTAAATTTTGGAGATTAATCCTTTGTCAGTTGCTTCATTTGCAAATATTTTTTCCCATATGTGAAAATATGCTAAATATCGTTAGTCATTAGGGAAATCTAATGATACCACTGCACACCTATTAAGATATCTACAATTAAAAATACCAAAAATGCAAAGTGTTGGTAATGTTATAGAATGACTACTTTGGAAAACAGGCCATTTTTTTTTGGAAAAGCTAAACTCACACCTACCATAATATCCAAACATTCTACTCATTCCTGAATATTTATACCTCCACACAGGGGACAGAAATCCTATACTAAGACTTATATAGGGATGTTCATAGTGACTCTGTTTGTAATAGACAAAATCTGGGAACAATCCAAATAAGTAAATAGATAAAGAAATTATATAGATATAATGTAATATTATTCAGCAATAAAATATGAGGTAGTATTGATCCACACCACATGGGTAAATATAAAAATAGATATGCTATTTTGAATGTACACTATATAACTTCACTCATAAATATAAAGATATAGTAAATGCAAACTGATCTATAGTGACAGAAAGCAGATTCATGGTTGCCTGGAGATAATTAGGAGGCAGTACAAAGGGGGGAAATTAATCTTTGGGAGATTATCGTTGTGTTCACGATATTGATCATGGTGTTTTCACTGGTGTGTACATATCTTGAAACTAAATAAATTGTGCTCTTTAAATATGTACATCTTATGGTGTGTCAATTATATCTCATTTATATATAAATAAATGTTCCATATTCAAGTCTCTTAATTATTTTGCTCATTTTCATTTTACCATGAAATCCACTCTATTTTATATTCCAATTTTTCAGCCCTTCTATTGATGTAAAAAGGCTTGCATCTCATTAAATAAGCAAGCAGTAAACTGAGAAGTTTTAATTAAGTACTAATACATAAAGCTAGGTGTAATTAAACAATAACAAAATCTCTCAACTCTACCTGACTATTGTGTTAAAATCATCAGTCTTTTTTCCCCCTCTCCTCTAGCAGACTGTATGATCTCTGAGTGTCTTATTAGCTTTTTAGTATAATTCTGACAAGGTCATCTTTCAAGATATAATTTTAAATGAATGAATGAGTGAATAAATTAATGAATGATGCCTAACCTTAAAAAAATATAGCAGTTTAGTATTGAAGACAATATATAAATTTGTTTAAACTTATGTAAGAGCTGTAAAAATTCATATCACATCACATGGGACCAAATAGGCAAGGAATTGCCTAGATCTACAACCTAGGGCAGGCAGGTTGAAACAGCATAGGTTACAATTATGGCAACAACAAAATCCCAAAGAGATGAAGGAGCAACGCATATCTGAGGTGGGTGGAAATCATCTATTTTACCACATAGCCATGTATTCCTTGACCTTTCTACTCTCCTGACACTCCTCTCTCTTTTAGCCAGTCAATTGAGTGTTTTTATTCTCTAGTTAAATGGTTTCCTGTTGCTCCTTTGTGCTCTGCCTGGTTTCTGCCATCTCTCTTTCTCCTTCACATGGCTACCTCAGAAAAGTGGCTTTCATGCCTAAGCGATGGGGTAAACACCAGTGTGAGAGACCACCAATTCCTATTCATAAAAATGCTATTGAAATTCTAGCTGGTTTCCTGAAGATCTCACTGAAGTGTAGCTACTTCTTCATTCTTTTTGCTCCAGAGGAGAATTTTTTTTCTTAAGACGCTAACTGGTCTGTTAAAACCTTTTGCTCTTAAGCTGTACCACTGCATGGCTTCCATTATGAGCATGGTTAAATAATTCTTAATTAATCCTCTTTTATCACTAATACGCAGCTCTTGTGAGGAGGATTTACTACTTTTAATTCTATATGGAACACAAATGGGTTACCAAATTGTTCTGTGCTATTACTGACAAGATATGTTGCCATCATTTAATTACATTAAATTTTCAATTTTTGAGAGTCTTCTTTAATGTATGTGACTATACATATTGGGTATAAGGGATATGAAAATAAAATTGTGTCCAGGGTCCTGAATTGGACTTGGAGAGGCAATTATTTTAAAAAGGGCTGAGCTCTGGCTGGGTTTCTGCCAGGCAACATGTAACTTCAGAGTGAAAGCCTTCATAGAAACCTAACGCTTCTCAGAACTGGTAGACAGAAGCATGCATTAAAATGGTCATAAGGTCATAATTATGCAGCATTTAGGGATGTTGCTATTTGAAGACAGATCATTCAGAATTCTAGTTGTGGAAAGGCTCCGAAGAGCTACAGTGTACTTAGGTGATCTTCCTCTGAAAGTGATTCCACTTTTTGGCCTGTATAAATCATTTGTTAATTAATCACATAGTATGTTCTATAGGAGACTTGAATTGTAACTAAAATATTTATCCCTGAGAATAAGGATAAGTATGCTTATACTGCGTTTCCCCCCAAAATTATGAGATTCTTAGGGGTAAAGCCCATATGTGCTTGGACTAAAAAGGGAGGTTGAACAATCTCTTGCTTATGGTTTGTGCCCAATAAATACGTTAATTTTTTATAAGTTACTGAAACTTTGAATAGTGCTTGTATGACAAATAAATATAATAGAATTAAAGAGGGTGTTACAAAATCTTAAAAAATTTAAGGCACATTAAAAATAAATCCTGCTTTAAGGGTGAAATGTAGAAGGGACATAAAACCTCCTACTTTATGGGCATTGAATTAATTCAAAAGATGGGGAAAAAATAAATATTAATGGATGAAAAGAAAATCCAAGTATTTAGAGGCTTTTCTAACTTTTGAAGTTAAAAGAATGTAACAATAAGTACAACATCAAAAATCCATGGATTTTACTAACTTTCCTAGATCTCATGAGAACTTGCATCTTGGGCTTTAGACTGGTGTATTCTTATGATCTTGTTAGACTGACAAAAGTGGGCAGATAATAGATGACAGATGTCTTTGTTTCCAGTGGCTGCTGTAACAAATAACCAAAATGTTCGTGGCTTAAAACAGAAGTTTTTTTTTTTTTTTTTCTCTTACTATTCTAGAGGCCAGAAGCCTGAAATCAGTATCATTGTACAAAATCAAGGTGTCAGCAGAGTCACTGGCATTTCTAGGAGAGAATCTTTTCCTTGCCTCTTCCAGCCTTTGGTGGTTACTGGATTTCCATGCTTGTGCCTGGGTACTAGGTAAAGTAGTCACATTGTCTTCTCCCCTTCTGTCTCTGTGTCAAACCTCTCTTGTGCCTCTCTCTTATGAGGACACTCGTGGTTGCATTTAGGGTACACCCAGATAAAACAGCATGATCTCTTGATCTCAAGATCTTTCATTTAATCACATATGCAAAGTTTTTTTTCCAAAAAAGGTAACACTTAGAGGTTGCAGAGATTAGGTCCTGATATCATTGGAAGTAATTATCAGTCTATCATAACAGCTGTCTTTGATTTTGCTGTTATTAAAAGTAGCATCACATTTATAACTTTGGCTTTGTGGTTAGACCAAGCTGAGTTCACATCCCTGTAGAATCAAAGTCATATTGAAGAAATTACGTACCTTCATGTTTCAATTTCCCCATCTGTTAAATGGGATAGGCATGAGTAGTGTCTCACGATACTGTCGTAATGATTCAACAGAACAGTGTATATAAAACAGTTTAGACTTAGTAAGTCCACAACAAATTACAGCTTTAATTATTTTTATAAAATTAATAAACACTCTGATTTATTCAGAACAAACTGCCAGTTAATCTAAGGCTTACAAAAAGTCACTAAGCTTGGCTACCATTTGCAGAAGCTTACAATCTAATTGGTGAGATAACATTTACATGCATAAAAGAATAGCAGAAAGGTAAGAAATGCATGCTGGAAAGCATAAATTCTAGAATTGTTCAAAATAAGTATTAATCAAGAGCATGACAGGTTTTTATGTAAAGGGTTTGGATTGGTGGGGCTGACATGTAGGCGATGCAAGGTCCCACGGGAATAGGGCTTATGTAGTGGTTGGGAAAGATAGGGAAGGTTAGTAGGCACATAATAGAACACAGAGGGTGCATGAAAGGCAGTAGTAAAGTATTAGAATGGTAGGCTAAAGACATATATTATGGTCAGTACACTGGCCCAGAAGCTCCATGAAATAAATAGCCATTCCACCCTACCTCCTCTTCTCTCTCTTTCTCTCACAAACACATGCACACAAAAATATTTTATCTCCTGGTTTAGTACTTAGCTCCTAAGAGTTATTCAAACAACATTTGCTTCATGATTGAATGAGAAGATAAATGAAGAATAGAACGGATATTGGGCTTCCCTGGTGGTGCAGTGGTTGAGAGTCCGCCTGCCGATGCAGGGGACACAGGTTCGTGCCCCGATCCGGGAGGATCCCACATGCCGCGGAGTGGCTGGGCCTGTGAGTCCTGGCCGCTGAGCCTGCACATCAGGAGCCTGTGCTCCACAACGGGAGAGGACACAACAGTGAGAGGCCTGCGTACCGCAAAAAAAAAAAAAAAAGAATAGAACAGAGATTTAAAAAAAAAATAGTCTGCCTGAAACTGGGAATACCTGGACAACTAGGGTAAACTAGCATTTCTAAACCATGGCATTATTGACATTTGGGGCTGGATAAGTCTTTGTTGAGGTGGGGAGATGCTGTCCTGTATATTGTTCAGTGTAGGATTTTAACCATCCCTGGTCTCTACCCACTAGATGCCAGTTTCATTTTTCCCCAACATATGCCAATGAAAAATGTCTCTGGATATTGCCAAATGCCCTTAAGGGGATAAAGGCAAAATCACCCCAGGTTAAGAACTATTGAATTAAACCAAGAGGAACGTTATGGGAATTAAATTAAAAGTTGAGAAGAATTTCAAATAAAACAAGTTGGAGTAAAATCACCCAAACATACTAATTGCAGAAGACATGTCCTCTACTGACTTTATCTAGTGAAATCTAGAACTTAATTTCCCTAGTAATATAATAAAATAATTTTCTAAAATTCCAAATAATTAAAAAAAAATCAGACTACAGCTGAAAGGTTTCTTCAGGTATTGTTATAGCTAATACATTTGGAGAGGAGGATCTCCATGAAAAATGAGGCCCCAGTCAACCAGGGTTGCTTTGAGAGCTGTGTCCTGCAGTTCTACACCTCATGATTACCCTACAGAGGATGCAAGCATACCCTGGGGCATCAGTGCACATCCGGTAATCAGAACTAGACAAGATTTAAAAGGAACAAAGAAAACACGCATACTGATTTCTGCTGCATTAAATACATTTATGCATCAAAGGAAAATAACACAAAAATGTTTCAATTTGAGTTACATACTTAAAATTCCATTTTTAAAAAAAATTCCATGTTCTCCAGCAAATTTGGTTATATTTTTATACTTTCATAGCCAAATGGTTTCCTTTTTGTGGGCTGTTTCCTGGAATATAATGAAACTGGCCATGGCCTTTGGAAAACAAAATATGCAATTGCCTGTTTAGCATAACAATACAAAGGAATACATTTTGAAACACTTCATAAAAATTTGGTATTAGGAACTTCAGATAGAGTTACTTTTTATTAACTCACAGTAATAGAACAAAATGTGAACCTGGGAAAATTAAGTTTGCAGATATACAAGAATTCCTGTATTTTAAGCGTTATTTAAATAAATTCTAGCTCCAGGTAAAATTATAAATCTGCTAATATTTGGAGGATACAGACTCCATTTCTTCTTCAATAACTTATTTTCCTTCTTGAATGTGCCAATCCCTGGGCATCTAATTCTTTGATGCTTTTATGTGTAATTTATTTATTTACTTATCGAACAATTATTTATTTAATATTTATGGTGTACCAAACATAATATTCGACAGTGATATTATCAGAATGGATAACTCACAGAACTCCTGTTCTCCCTGGCCTTGTTTCTCTCCTTAATTAAAGTTTTCTTGTCCATTTTTATTTCTTCCAAAAGTAGTTTTCCTTTTACCCACAGAGTGTTATTCTATTTTAAAGATGATATGATGAATTATTACTAGTATATTTCTTGATATATGACCCCTCTTTGACAACAAAATCATAGGATATTTTTTAAATTACAAATAATAAAAAGTAGAAAGTTTTCAGCATTATGACTTGAGTGGGGCCAGCATTATTTGGGAATAAGGCTTATTATAGCATCCCTTTAATCACGTGTCCTAGGGAGACTATATTTCTGATTACTTGGAGTATATGCTTCCCCATTTCACCTTGTTTAGGAGCCCATAACCTACTTTTCTTGTCTTTTGAGAGGAAAAGCATTGGAGTATTTGATTGCTTGGCTAAAAAGACTTAACAAGTGATGGGAAAAGAAACAAACAAAGAGAAAGCAGATAAATGAACTGATTAATCATGTTTCTGATACACACTTGATTTCTTTTAGGTCAAAACACTAACTTCCCAGTGCCCCAATCATATTGAGTTCTTGATAACCCAAAGAAGAACAATCTGTAGTTAAAAGTATCAGGGGATTGAAATATAAGTGAGGAAATGGCTGAACAGTGACTATTTCCAGAACTGTTCTAGGCCCTGCAGAAGTGTAGAAACTATGCCATAACTCATTTCTCTTAGTGATGCAAGCATGAAATACTCCAGAGTGTCAAAGTGGTTGTGGATCAACATGAGTTGCCATGTTTAGGGATGATTCCACGGTGAGCTTTGATATATCCTTTAGCTGTCTATATGTCATAAAGAAAGGAATTATGTGAAAATAAGCTTTAAATGATTAAATCACTCCAATTTGCTTTTATTTACAGTTGTATAATTCCTGAAGATAGTGTTTGAACTGAATACACTCTGACAGCACAGCAATACAATTCCAATGTTCAGTGTGAAATCACACTTCTATACAGATCCCTTACCTGCTTTGCTGCCTTTTCCTCTATCTGGTTATCTACCATTCACTATTCAGTAGATGATTACCATCTTATTATATTTCTATCTTAAGATGGAACAAGCTAAGTAAAACAAGGGAATATGAAGAGAATCTAGAGAATCCCATTTCACAGCACCACAATGAAATGTAATTTGTATTTTTCAAGATTTTGAACCATTGTTTGTATTCAAGAACACTTGGATCTCAGTGCTAGTAGAAGGCAAGTAAAAGAATAAAGTATTATTTTACTGTACTCAAAAAGTTTGGTTCATAACTCCCTCTCCCCAGATTTCCTCCAGGTATTATTAAAGTCCTTGGGAATTTGTTTTTTAATTAAAAAAAAATGCTCTAAAATCTCAGACTGTCCACAAAAGGGCTGTAGTACTATGAATCACAGGTAGGTAGTTTTTGCAAACTTGATTTCAAATATCTGAATCTTTGTATTTTGAGATGGTGAGAGGTCATACTTTTCTACCATGAGTAATGACATGAGCTGGTATCTCTACTTGATGGACTTGTGGCCAGAAAAGTACGTCAAATAAAAAGTGCTCCCTGGGCTTCCCTGGTGGTGCAGTGGTTGAAAATCTGCCTGCTAATGCAGGGGACATGGGTTCGAGCTCTGGTCTGGGAGGATTCCGCATGCCGCAGAGCAGCTAGGCCCGTTAGCCACAACTACTGAGCCTGCGCGTCTAGAGCCTGTGCTCCTCAACAAGAGAGGCCGCGATAGTGAGAGGTTTGAGCACCGCGATGAAGAGTGGCCCCCTCTTGCCACAACTAGAGAAAGCCCTCACACAGAAACGAAGACCCAACACAGCAAAAATAAATAAACTAATTAATAAACTCCTACCCCCACTATCTTGTTTAAAAAAAAAAGTGCTCCCTTATTAAGCATGTATTGCATAGAGTCAGATGTCTCTAAGACATCTTGGAACAATTTTTTTTCTTATGACTTTGTAACACATGCTTAGTCAGGTACGGTCATAATTTGAGAGCATTCAGATGATTCTCTGTTTGAATACATTTCTTTTACCAGTACGCCAAAATTATAGAATGTCTATCATTAGACATCCTCTTTAGTTAAGGCATTAATGTTTCTTATTAAAATGAAAATATATTATTAGACATTAATATCTTATTACTAATTAGCTAATCAATTTTATCCTGACTAAAAGAAGAACTATGAGACAAACGGATATAGGACCAGGGCAAGAATGTTTATGAGGTTAAAAATCAGTAAAGGCCTGAACCATGGGGCATTGCTGGGAGGAATGTTCATATGAGGCAGCACAGAGGAGGGATTCTAGGAAGGCACATCATATTCTGGGAGCACTGAGAATTTCAGATCTGTCTCAAATCTTGATACCAGGGTAATCATATATGTTAACTGAGCCAGTGACCTAACCTGAAATGTGTGTGTGTACTGGGGGATAGAAAGGAGTCAATATCTACATGACTCATATGGATTTGCATTCTGAAAATTTAGATTTACTTTGGAGGAAAGATGTGAGACAGATTTTATGACTTTTTATGAGCATATAGAGTACCTAAATTTCAGCAAATAACATGGTCACAATTTGGGGGATATGTGTTTTTGAGAGATACTGAGAAAATAAAGTAAAACAAAACAAAACAAAGTAATGATAATAATAATCATAATAATAATGTTTATGCAGCAGCCAGTGCACAGAATGAGACCCTGTAAAGATCGACGACAGCAAAATGTGAAAGAGAGTAGAGGAAAGGCAGTTATTGGTCATGAAAGTTGTCCCAGGGTGTGTCACTCTTGTCCTTCCCACATACATCCCCAGAGAACAGTCCTCTCTAGGTAGTAAATCCTAGTTCCTGTGGTCCCTACAGATAGAATATTAGTTGGCATAAGGGAAGTCATGGTCTACATTAATAACAACTAAATATTTTATATGTAAAGTAATATAAAATCAGGGACTCTTCCATGCATTTTTTATGGAAGGGCCATTTCTGGCTGGTTAAAAAGGCCAGGACGGAAAATAAATTACAGTTATCTAGAGAGACCATCTGCAAAAGTGTAAGGGTAATTAAAGGTGGAGAGTCTAGTGCTTCAGCCTGACTTTCCAGACATCATGATGGAAAGACACTCCTCTGTCTCACATTCTAAATAATAATAACTAATACTTTATTATCATATCACATTACCAATTCACTCACTATTAACACTTCACTTCCTAGAATATTTATATGCTTAAAACCTTAAATTTCTTATTAGTTCTCAAAATAACTTTGGAATTAATGATAAGAAAACAGACAGAAATGAGTAAGTCAATTTTCCCAAGTCACACAGGAATAAATTATTGGAGCCAGGTTTAAACCCAGGCAAGAGGGAGAACTACTAATTATAAGACATAGTGGATGACTTTATGGGCCTTTGCTTGGTGTGACCTCAGTAAGTCTCTTAACTCTCATTGGTCAAGTCTGTAAAATGAAAAGTGTGGCATTGGAATTCTAAAGTCCTTTGTAACTTTTAAATTCTATGACTTAGTCCTAGTGAGTCACCCTCATATCTCACCAGAGGGTCAAAACATAGATTGCCATATAGCAGAAACTTGCCTTTGTATTATTTCACTTTTAGGAATTCAATCCAAGATAATATAAAGAAAAGATGAGAATACTTGTCTGAGATTTATATATACTAGCACACAATTTTGGAACAGCTTCAATATCTAATAGAAGGGGATACTTTACATTTTGTTACAAGGTCATACTCTTATTAAAATCATATTTTCAAAGAATAATTAATGATATTGAAAAACTCACAATACAATAGTAGGCAAAAAATAAATAGAAATACAATTATTAACATAGGGCTATCTGGTCTTGATTTATATTTATGTATTCATGTATATATATGTTTATATTCTTTAAAGGTAAATGCAAGCAAGTATTAGTTTTTATTTTGGTAACATAATTATACATGATTTCTATTTTCCAAATTTTTCCAACAAGCATTTATTTTTATGATCAGAAAAATAAAATCTTTTTGAAACAAAATGTATTTAATGACCTATATCAAATTCCATGAAAAATTTTCTTCTCTCTTTTCCACATCTGATCATCTTAGAGAATCAATGAAGATCTAAGACTGACTTTCCCTGGATCCCCCAGGAATCTGTGACATTCTTATTGCAATCACTTAGGTAAATCCTTGAAATGGCCATATACTTTCTGGAATGACCATATACATTTGGAATGATCATACAGATTTCCTTCCTGGAGGGTATGTTGATGGCACCAAGTTATCCATGACCTGAGACTCTTTCATGAAAGTGTGTGTAGTTCTGTTAAACCCATGGTCATCTGATGCTACCTCTAATAGTATGTAGCACATTGCTTGCACTCAATAAATTTTGTCATAGTAATCAATGATAATGAGGTGATAAAAATAACTGAATTTAGTAGCACTGATACAGTAGCTCTTTATGAGTTGCAGGTAGGGAAAGCAAGTTGTTAGCAAAACCAGGAAGGCCTTGGTGTTCAGTATGAAAGACCTTACAGAACAACAACCTGTGGAGCGGAACCAATCTCAAGTGTGCAAACATGAGGGCCTGCAGTAGTATCTGTTTGCAATTCTCAGAATTAGGGCTGATTAAGTAATATAAAGAGAACTAGAAAATTTTTCTTGACTCCAATTATCTCTGAATTATATCTATGCTATTATGACAACAGGATTTAAAAAATCTGAAAATGTCATGGACTTGGTTATGTTATATAGGCAGATTCAGTGTGACTTTGTTCCATTGCAATTCATATCTTTCCCAAGGAATCTGTCCCAATCATCCCGATTTTAATGTTCTTTCCCCTTTCCTACTGTTGTTAGCACTTATCACCTTATTGGTGCATTCAGATATTTGATTATTTTATTTTGTACCTTGGATTACTTATGCAATTCTCCCTCTATATCCTCTTTGTGAATTTGTAAATTAGAGGATCATAGGCTTGATTTTTTTTTCTTTCTCACCAAAAGGTGATGTTAGAAAGTTACGGCTCTTATGTGCAAGGCCCTAGTCCACTCCTAGGAAGTAACAGTGGCCTGAGGATTTGATATGTAATTATTTATCTCTTTTATTATTTTCTTCTCTCTTCACTACAAGTTAAGTTGTAGGAGGGTACAGTTTTGTTTTATTCATAATGTAACCCCACGACTGAAAAATTATCTGGAACATAGGGAGCATTCAATAAATATTTTTGAGTGAATGAAAGAATATTTAGAAACAATTACTTTTCCAGAAAACATACATCACTTATGAGAGCTTACCTCATCATTTCTCAAAAAAAGCCTTTCAAATCCATGGGGCTTGGCTAGCCTGGCTGGGGTAGAGTAGGCTGATTTGAGAGCATTCAGCCTAAATATTACATAATTTCCTTTGCATTTATCAGAGAACTGTGTTAAATTCATTCATTTTTCTCAGCCCCTGACATTAACCTGATTACTTCCTAACACTCAATTGTGACAGATGAAGTATTTCTCGTATCCACCTTTCATCATGCTCTCTAACCCAAGACATCAAGTTTAAGCTTGTTTAATCCAAAAGAATCACAGTTGACTGGATCCCCCCCTCCAAAAAAAAAAAACAAAACAAAACAAAACATGGGATTGGCCACAAAGGGGATATTCACTAAATACCTGTTGTGTAAAATGGCATACTCTACTTGGACACCAGCCATAACAGTGAAGAAATTCCTATGTGTATAAGACACAAAGTAAAAGATGTATAATAATTATAATTGTTATTATTCAATAATCTGTCTTTGTTTTCAGTTAATACACAGAGGAAGTGGATTATGCAGTTATATAGCTGTAGATAGTAAATATGAGATACGCATATGCTGAAGAATTAAGACTATTCTGACTTCCCCCAACACCTATTTTTAGGTTTTACTGAAAGTCTCTGTGTGACCAGGGAATTGAAAAATAAAATACATAATCAAACAAAACTTAAAGAGGTTGTTTTCTATTGTTGAAATTATACTCCATGAAGAGCCAGCTTACTTATGTATTCCAATGTCGTGTGTCTGTGTATGCGTGTGTGTACTTTTTTACTGAAGATACCATGTCTCTCAGAATGTAAGTTGTTTTGGTTGAAATGCCTCAAAGCATAACCCAGAGCTAGGCATAGGAGTAGGCACTAGAAACATCTCCAGATTGCTAGGCTACTGTTTGAAGACGTTTTATGTTTGTGATCCCTATATTGAACAAGGAGAGTTACTGCTCATCTACTCCAAAAGATTTACCGTCATCATCCTCAAAATTAATCATAGAGTTCCTCATTTGAAAATGTCCTTAGGGATCATTTTTGCCAACCCCTGGTCTTGAAACATGAAATTAATTTACCCCATGCTGAATGGGTGATCATCTAACAAATTCTGGAATGAGGACATGTAAAAAGTAGAAATTCAAGGCTTGAATGTTAAATATGAAATAGCAGCAAAAGTAAAGAGGTACCAGAATTCAGGAAGAATAAAGGACAATTGACTTTTAGAAAATTTGAAAAAGAGAAATGATACCAAGTCTGATACTAAGTAGATCAGTGTCAGGAAACATCACCCTTTACGTGAAAGTAAATCGACAAAACCCCTTCCTTTCCACCTGTGTCTCTTTCACAGTCCAATTAAAATCACGTTTTCTTTGAACACACAGAAAAAAGAAAGAAGCGTCTGGGCACGTAAGGGACATCAGTCGTCTGGCTCTGCCGACAGGTGCATTTGTCATGCCCTGGGGAGCAATGACAGTGCTTTCAGTTTGTTAATTGAGAAGATTATACACCTATGATATCCACATTTTCTCATTCCCTTTTTTGGATAGGGGGATGGAGGAGAAAAATGGACATTCTACATTTAAGAAGGAAAAAGAAAACCTCTTTTCTGGTTTTATTGCATTCTAATTAAGCATGAAGGAAATGAGAGGTCTTACAGCAATGCAGCAGGCTTGAAACACTGACAAGGTCAATTATCTCTTGATAAGCCCTGCACCAACAAGGATTAATAATATGACTAATATTAATTGAATGTGAGTTCATTGAGTTTTATTTCTTATTTTAAAGTCTCTTGGCTGGTGTGCATGCCATGGTGTGCGGAGAATGATGGATGGAAGTGATAGAGTCACTAATATACCCTTAGATCCCTGTGGCCTGCTGGGCACACAGAGGATGCAGGTTTTATTTTCTTTTTTGGTTTCTGGCCACCACCATCCTGGCAGGAACTGAAAAAGGTCTAGTTTTATAATGTAATTTGTTCCATGAATGAAGAAAGTGCAAGAGACTTCAGACCTATGAATTCAGAATTTCCCAAATGAAACTGAAGTGCAACTAACCGATGATATCATTTAAGGTGAAGCAGGTCTACTGGATTTCTATAGAAGATAGCAGGTCCTACTTTCTTTAATTGCCTCCATCATCACAGATGACTTGTTTATTGTGAATAAATATGTGTAATGTTTGCTTTAATTTTGTGTGCCTTTGTTATGAAGTTAGGAATGTATGCCACAGACAAGACTTGTTTTGAATGAATTGAAAAATGGAGGCTAAACTTGTATTGGGTATTGAGATCTTTTAACTGATTTTCCTGACTTGGTGATTGAGATGCTACTATTTTCATCCAATTTCTTCCCCACACATGACCTTTCTTTTATATGTAGAGATAGCTAACCTCCAGTCACTGATCACATGAATTCACATCTCTCCTTTGCAAAGTTGAGAGGGAATGTAAGAGGTTGTAGCACCAAGAATATAGTAATTCCTTGTTTTTGAAACATTGAATCTATAAAATGATATAGCATTATTTTACTAATCCTTTGTGTTTGAAATGCATTTTGCATTTTTTAAGAATATAGTTAAAAATGAATGTTACTCATAGAAATGAAAGTGAGAGAACAAATGAAAATAACTGTAAGTGCAACAAAAGTCACAAAGGGCTGAAAAGTGATTTGAGTTCAGCTTATTGAAGCCTCAGAGGCATTAACTGCACATGAGATTTTAAACATAATATCAACTTCCAATTTAACTCATCGTTAAATTATTCCTATCTGCCTCAGCTAAATGTTAAACCTCCCTCCTCTGAACTGATAGTCCAAAATTTACTAACCTTAATTTGGCCAGCAGAAACTAGCTTTACTATTTATATCTCTGTCATATTGCAATTCAACCCATATGTTGGTGTGTTTGATCTTTCATGTGTGTGGTCTTATCTCCTCAACAGATAAATTCCATTTCTTTAACAGTTTCATATCCTGCAGAGTATCAGGCAAGGCAGAGGATGCACTAGGTGCTAAATATTTAATTGAGTAAATAATGTTCCCACTTTTTCAGTACTAGATCTGTGATGGGAAATCAGTGACAGGTATATGCAAGGTGCATGTGGAGGTGTTTTTCCCCATGTTATCCTGATATCTCTAGAGAGTCATCTGGATTTAGCAAATAATGATCATACTGGGGTAAGAAGTAGGAATCACAGGACATGGTAACTACTATTCAAAACTATCACACCATAGCATGAAGTGGGAATAAGGGGATGAGTGAAAAAACAACTTTTACTGAAAAGAAGAAAGGAGAGGAGACTCATTAGTGGCAAAACAAAGCCATAAGCCAGACTCCTCCAGAGGCACCAGAAGTTCAGAGCAATGAAAAAGGCGTTGGAGAGGTTAGTGCCATCTGTAAGTTTACATGTTGATGGCTTAGGGGGGAAACAATTACAGTTATTCAGAAATACTGTTGAGAAAGTCCATAATTAAGCAAAGCAATATTTAAATAGAATATAAATAGTTGGAGGTATTGTTTTCTGTTTTGATTATTTCCTGATTTTTCTTGGGATCTACCATTTAGTATTGTCCAGGAAGAGTGTGAGATCCAGGGCCTGATGATACAGTTTCTGATACACAATCTGCTCAGTGATTTTGTCTGCACATTTTCCCTCCTCTGTGAATGGGGTTGGCAACTACACCTGCCAAGAAGTGACAGCAGTCGCAGGCTAGAATATTAAAGTCTGATGCGTGTGACTGGGGTTCAATGAAAATACATCAGGGAAGATGAAACCCTTCCAATTCAGTTGCACATATTGCTCTGCAATTTTCAAAACCAAAGTACCTGGAGTCTTATTGAAACACATTACAATGTCCCATCACCCTTGTCTTTCAAAATGTGATCTGACATTGCCTTCTCCATTTCCCATTTTCTTAGTTAAATGCAAAGCATATTTGTAAATGATATCTATTTTACTGTGAATAAGGTTTGGATTCCTTTCTACTTCATGGCTGTGTGCTTTACCTCTGCCCTCTTAATGCATTTCTGTGAAATACATAAAAGTGGGGCTCATCATCCAGACAGGCATCTTCCTAGTCACTATGATGAAGAGAGTGACATGGTATGTTCAGAGTCATACTTTGTACTTATATTTGTAAATATACATTGCAAAAATGACCTTTAACATTTTTTACATAATAATCTCTATTTGTCCTTATAGAATTGTCTATATCCCTACTTTTTCTAATTCTGTTAGATGATAAGAATCTAGTTGGGTTGTAGAAGGTACACTTGATGTAAGAAGCAGACAGTTCTATATTTTTGTCTGATAGTTGAAGAAATATGACAGATTTCTCCTGCCCATGGCTAAATATTGAAGTCTGTATTTTCTGTTCATACCTGAAAACCATACTACTCATTTTGAAGCCTGTCTCCTCAGAAAGGGGAAGAGGCAAAGTTTTCCTGCCCATTATCCATCATTCTAGCACATTCTCTTTGTGTTTTTCCTCTCCATAGTCCTGAAAATGAGATTCTTGGGCAGTATGAAGTGAAAGACTCTTCATGTGGTGGTAGGTGGCGCATAGTCAACTTTGAATGGTACATGAAGTATTAACTTTGAATAATAAATCTGCAGTTTAAGATCTATGTGTTTTGAGGTAAGTTGCACACACTTTCTGAGCCTCAATTACCATCCTTAAAATGAGAATATTAGCATGTATTCTAGAATGTGAGAATTAAGGGAATTAAAGGAAAAATCCATGCAGAGCAACCATTTCTAAGAAAGGTAAGAAACAGATAGGGGTTACTTAACTCATCTGGAATCCAAATTCCTTCATTAGAAAATGAAAGTATTTAAATAATTAGTAATGCACACTTTAATGGACCTGGCATTAACCTTGTGCTTCATCGATAGTAGCTCATAGAACATTCATTTCAATTCTATGAGGTTACATCATAATTGTTTCTGAAAGATTAGGAAACTAAGGCTTAAAGAAGAAATTAGGTGCCCTAAGTTGCCCAGCTGGCTGATAGGGCTGAAACTATTTGACTTCAGAGGGCTACTAGCACTCACTGCAGCATGTTTTATAGGTATTACTATTCCACTTAATAGACAAATAAGACGTATTTTGGTGAAACACTGTTTAGGATGAGGGAGATAGACCCATGCCATATAAACACTGCAATGCTTAAAAAATATTATTGGGAAATTTATCTCAAAGATAACCCGTAGATGTAAGAAACTATCTTATGCAAAAGTGAAAGTTTACTTTCCATGAAAATATGAAAATATAGAAGATCTTCTTAACTGATGCTCTTATGAGTTGAAACTTTTTTTCAGAATGCATTTTTTTGCATCTGGTTTGTTTTAGATATGACATGATAACATATACAAAAGTCCTTTGAAAAGTAGAAAGGCTTATGTTTGTATCAATTAAATCAATGGCTCATTTGGCAGTAAGTTACTTGAAACAACTTCAGCTCTTCTGCATTTCCATTCCTGAAGAAAAAAGGCTGTAAGAAGGGATTTTATTTTTTTTCCCAGCAAAGGTTCTTAGCAGGAAGGAAAACAGTTTCTATGCTTTTAATTTTGCAGAAGGGAAATGACATAGTCTCCTCAGGCCCTTACTTGGACAATTCTGTATAAAATAAGGTAGCAGATTAGAAACAGAGAAGATATGCTGATAAAGGTGAAAAGTTACTAGTGATAACAAACAGCAGAGGAAGGTGGTAGAACTACTAACATGAAATAGAAGTGCCATGGAATTCAAAATACAGGGCCACTACCAGAAGGAGAGGTATACAGGCTTGGCCCACCTAGAACCATGATTTTTGTTCATGAAGATGACTGAGACAGCAAGAAAGCATGAAACTATCCTCATAGTCACCTATTTAAAAAGGCAGATTCTTACTAAAAAATGTTCTCTCCCAAATTTTATCATAAATAATGTGGATTGCTTTTTTTTTTTTTTGCTTTGTATAAAGAAGTAATCTTAATTGTCTGAAAAAATACTATCATGGATGAAACCTGTGTTATTATATCTTGGCAAGCAAATGACTTTGAGTCTGTATGACAAAAGATTGACTTACTGCCTGAGATAAAATGTTGTAACATGAAGACACCTTTCAATACAGTGATTGAACATATCTACAAATAGTAATCCGTGTTGGGGGCCAGGAAGAAAAGTTGTTGTTTAGTAAGTATTCTCTTCAACAGGGAAGTCTTGACAAAAACTCACCACACAGCATGGGTTCATATAACTCAGTTGCCTGCTCCTTCAGTCATAATATTGGTTGACTCCATTAGAGAAAAAATCAAATTATCTGGTATTATTTAAACCAAGCAACTGGTGTATCGTATGATTTTATGTCTGTCAAAAGTGGTGACTAGTCTAAAACTATCGAGAACCCTGACTGTAGATAAGAGAGGAATCACAGGAATGATGGGGTTTGATTAAGAACCTATTTCAGTCTGGTGATCTTAACCAGGCTCATTATTTCAAATATCAACTTGTTTTTCTACCCCATTTTTTCTCCTGAATTCTAGCCTTATGCCTCCAACCACCTAGTTAACATTCTTTTTTAGGTATGCACTAGACTCATGCATAAAATGGGAATGGATGTGGTGTGAGTTGCTCTTTAAGGATGGTTAAAATTCGGCAAAGAAGAGAGAAGGGAATGCACACACATGCAGCAGCACAGAGTTGTACAAGAGCATAGCATTGACCAACTAGGAGAAAAGGGAAAGTCACAGCACAATTATGATAAATGGGAAACTTATTTTGCAGTGGACAAAATAGTACATTTTATCTCCAAATATGAGAGAAGAAAATGAATGAGAAATTCTTCAACGTCTCTATGAAAAGTCCAGATTAGATGCAAAAACAGAGGAGCTAAACATTTCAGCTTAATGGCTTTTGAAATTTTAACATTTCAAGTGTCCCCACAATTCTAATTGATAAATATCCTTCTGGAATTCCTTCAGGTTTTCAAGTAACTCTCCAGTCTTCAATAGAAGGAGACAAGAAATCAAAATGTGCCTTCAGATTTTGGGGGGCATTTTGTACAATTTCTATGCTAAGTCAAGATCCAGTTCAAGAATCAGTCAGGGTCTACCACCATCCCCTACCCCCTAGCTTGGCATATTCCTCATTATGTTAAAATGGCTACAGTTTTTATTGTTGAAGCCCAAATTATCTTCATCTAACTCTTTCCCAGCAGCAATGAGCTTAGAAGCAATAGGATAGCAGGAATTTTCTTTTATGTCTCCTCTTTACCCCTAATATTTATTGCCTGTTCATTGCAAGAACAAGCATGAAAAAATAAGACAATTTCCAAAGACAGTCTAAAATCCCAAAAGGTAAGATATAACCATCTGGAGTACAACAAGCACATCATATTTTCTTTCCTTAGCAAGACAGTTCCGAGTTTTACGGAAGGCATCCCAGTAGGCAAAGACCTACTAGCTGTTTATAACTCCCTAAAAAATTTAAAAATAATAATAAAACCGCAATGTTTCTTTAATGTCACCGTCTGAATTATAAGCAAAGAGTTGGCACATCTCTCATTTTACTCATTCTAATTACAATTGCCTTGTCACTGAGATGCCAACCTGACGAAGAGCAAATCAGGTAGCAAATCCCCAGGGGCCGCTTAGTAACAGGAAGGCTGTTTCCAGTGGAATCAACGTGACAATTTCTTCTTTCCCTCTTCAAAGTCGAGAGTCCCTCTGGACATATTCACATTTGATTATTTTCACTAGGCTCTCTGTCTTCAACTGCTTGATTAGCATCTCACTCACCGAAGAAATTAGACTAAAGTTTATGACCATTAAAAGGAAACCAAAGCATGTGCATGGGTGTCTGCTCATGCATGAGTCACACCTATGAAAACCATTTTCTTAAGTGGGCACCAAGAGTTGGCACTGATGTTAGTGTTCAAGGACCACTCTGTGTGTGTGAGTGTGTGTGTATGTTGCCGTTTATGGTTTTAGAAGATGATCTTTTTACACATTTCAGTCTAGAAATATGAAGTCAGAAGTTTGAAAACTTTAGGCAAAGGTGTGCAAGTTGGTTCTATAGGTACCTGATTTTCCTCTTTCTAACTTTAGAGCAGCTGTGCTTAGAGATAAGATCATTGTGCCTACTGCTATGGAAATGTTTCATATCAAACAGAATTCTCTCTGGTAAAATACTTTCTATAGACTGCTACAATTAACATTAAAGAGGAATTAATACATCAAATTAAAACTATTCTGAGAATAATACCAGGATAATCTTCTCTTAGTCCATCCCCAGCCCTTGCTTGTGATTGATCAGTGGCCCAGGGAATAAGATAGAAAACAGACCGAAGGAGCCACAATTCTGCCTTAAGAATCATTTCTCCTACATCTTCTTTGACATTTTCCTTAAACCTTACCTTGGTCAATAGGACAATGATTCTTAAACTTTGGTATATAAAAAGAGCAGGTAACTGGGCACCTGGTCCAGACATCCCACTCTACTACAGGTGAGGTGTACCCCAAAAATCTGCATTTTTAACAAGAAACAGGGGTGATTATATTAGAAACACTACTGCAGTTATTCTCCCAGTTCCCAAGTCCCATAATGTTAATGTCTGTATCATAAAATTGTCCACAGCTCAACTAGAGTGCACTTTTAATTATGATGTATGTCAGCCCCTCCCAAGTAATTTCTAAGAAAGGACTGGGTATTAACATTTTCTTTTTGCTACATAACATCCCTTACATAATAAGTGCTCAGTAAATAACTGCTGGTATGAGTTGATTTAATGTAGAAACCAAAGCCATTTTTTTAAGTGTCTTCTTCCTAGAAGCTAAAGTTTCTTCTGCCAACACATAGACCATATTGCTTTGAATTCTAAATTATTCCAGAAGAACATTAGTCTCTTCAAGGAGGTTGGTAATGGCGGACTAGCTCTCCCATAGGACTGCAGATTTCTTGTCTACATCTCCAGCTCACACTAGGTGAAATGATTCAGTGTTTCTGTCCAATGCATGGTTGATGGTCTGGCTCCTTCACTCATGGCCACCTGAGCTGCCCAAGCTGAAAAAATACACCTTTTCCTAGGACTAGAGGGTCAGCCAATGAGAACAGAATTATATCAGCCAGGATATAGATTAAATGCTGGAGTTTTGGACTTCATGTCAAAAACTAGTTTCATATTCTCCTTCATGCTCAGAGATCAGCAAATTGAATTCTCAGCATTTCATGTGACAACTCTGTGTCTGGTGCCTTAGTGTTTCAGGGAATGAAGACAAGTGAGTCATTGTCTTTGCCCTCAAGAAGCTTGCAGTTTAATTTGGGAGACAGATGATACATATGGATAAAATAAAATAGGAATAAATATTTAAATAACACTTGATGATGGAAGGGCACTAAGCATGTCATTATTTGCCAAAGAATACAATTGTTCTAGAAACGTTTAGGGAAGAGAGAAACAATCTTCAAATGGAGTGATCCGAAAAACCTTCAAGGTGGAGGTGACTCTGGCTGACTGAAGCAAATAGATGGGTCTGAATACACAGGAGATTTATCTGCCTGAGTAGAAATGAGCCCAGCCAGAAAGGGGGAGGAAGGCAAAGCTGGTCTTCTTTGCTCCTTTGTCTCTACTATAAATTGGCATTCATTTAAAGATCTGCCAGCTAACCCATCACATTAGAGCTACCCTCTCTGACCCCACCAACCAATAGCTTTGCAACTCATATGTTCACATAGTTCCTAACTCTTACAGAATATATTTTTTATATACCAATTTTGTACTTGACTGTTACATTGCATACTATGCATTTTTTATGTCTGTACATCCCTCTCTTCTCATTGAAACTTCTCTCAGTATTTCATTTTCATGATGTCAACTAGCAATCAATTAATTAATCTTTACATAAATAACAAATGAGAAATTTAAGGGAAGACCTGGATAAAAAGGCAAAAGGGGTACACTTTACAGAGAGACTGGTTTCTCTCTCTTTTTTTTTAATTTTTTTTAGTAGAACAAGAAGTTTATTATTCCCACTCAGTAGTTCCTGGGGGCTTTGATGTTAAGTCATACATAATTCAAGAAATACCAGGAATCTTCTTAATCTCAGTGACCATCTTTAACACCACCTCTACAGGGATCTCATTGCCAGGGGTTGCAGGTATTCCAGTCATGAAATCACTAGTAATAAAGGTTTGAATAACCACAGATCTCTGGCATGAAGGCTGCTTCTGAAGTGGGTTCTGATCAAAATGTAAAGGTGTCAAAATCACCGGCATCTGGCTGATTTTCCCAGCGTACCCAGACTCCCTGAGAATGTTATGGGCCTCAAAATCAGCTTGGCGTAAAGTACTGAGCACCCCTGTTGTCAAGAAAGTGGGAGTAACATCTGTAGGAGGTTCTTTAACTGGTGAGCCAAATATATAGACAACTCTGTTAATGTTGTGAAACATGTGAGGTATAAGTCTAGCCAGGAAAATAAGAGATTCCCAGTCAGGCTCATCCTTACTGGAGATTCCACACACATAACTATAAGAACAACAGTCACCCTGCACATCCACAGTTTTAATTGGTAGCAGGAAGGCATTCAGTGAATGCAGACTTGTCATTTGCATCAGCTTCTCCTGATCCTCTTCTGTTGTGCAGGCTTTGACTCTCTGTAATAGTGTATGTGGCTTTTTAATGCTTGCAGAAAAATCAGCTACTATTTTCAAAATATTGTTGGTTTCAGGAAAATCCTTACAAATATAAGGCTCTTCAGCACATATTACTCTGATTGCCAGGCCTGGACCTGGGAATGGATGCCTGGAGACTAACTCTTCTGGAAGTCTAAGTTCTCTGCCTAAGATTCTACTTCATCTTTATGAAAATCTTTCAAAGTTTCTCTCAGAGAGAAAAGTCTCAAGTCACATTGGGAGGGCTGTGACTCAGGTAAAGTAAGTCCATATCAGCAGGAGATGTACACTCAAGTCTAAGCAAGGTAGAGGTTCTATTGTTCATTTCACCAAATTTCTTGATTTGTCAGTATTCTACCAACACCTGATCACAGAAACAGTGCACCTTAGTCCCACTCTATCCAAAATGCCTATAGCTTCCCATTACTTATGAAGGAATGGTCCTTTGAGCCTCTATAACAAGATTCCTCCCTATCTCTCCAAACTGCAATGCCATTGCTCAGTTGTCCATTATGTTAACTTCATTAATTATTTTCCTCACTCACTTTGTATTTTTTCTACCTTAGCCTTTGGCTCAAATGCTCCATCCAGCAGGTAAGGCCTTTTGTTCTTCTCTTTGATCTGCCCAAAGCTATCCCTCCTGACCCAGACAGAGCTCAGAGGTTTTTCTAGACATTGTTGATTTCTTCTCATTTCCACACCCTTGTGTGTAGCGGCACAGGCATTAAGTACATGTGACTGATTTGATTGCATGTGTACCATGTATGTGAATGACTGCAGATCATTAGATGAGCCATTATTTACCTAAGTGTGTGTTATTTGAAAAGGGTAGACTTTTGGACATAGGAGCTGGAATCAGTTTCCTGTGAAACCCTTAGTCTCAGTGGCTGGAGGGGTGCTGACCTCATTGGGGCATCCAATGTGTTTTTATAGGTCCACACAGGAGTTAGTGGAGGCTACAGAGGAGGTTTCCCATCAAGCCTGCCTAATCTACTTGATTCTCCCCAAATAGAGACTTTTCCACAGTAGGAGTAAAACATATCTCAGATGTCCTTCTCCCCTGTCAGAATAATTAGCACCCACTTACTGTGATTTACATGCTGAATGATTTGCACATGTCTTTCCTGGGCTATTTGCATGTCTTTATTAGGAATACAGTTTATTTGGGGGCACATTTGATTTATAAGCATTTGGCAAGTCTGCCCTTCTATTCCTTTTTCTTTTCAATTTATGCAAAGGCAGAGTTATATTCCTGGGGCTCATTCATTCCCTAGGAAATTAATTTTTTTAACTGAAATCTTCTGTTTGGTAAAACATTTGTAACAAATTAGATTCAATCTCCTTTGCTTGGCTACAACAAAAAACAGTAGTTAGAATCAGGACTTCCCTTTGATAACATTTTGAACTAGATGAAGTTTGTATACAGTGATTGTGGGCTCAACATTCTATGCCTATGTTCTCTTCTTTATACTTTATCTCAAAATACAGAGGTATCACTTAAAAAATATTCCCATATGTAAATCCACTCCCCCACTCCCCCCACCCCCCAGTTTTGTCTCCTACTTTTCCACCTTTAGAGGACCATATCTCACTGCCTGCCCTTAGCTGTCAAGAGGAAAATGATCTCATAAAATTATACCACCAGAGTGAGAATGATGTCCGCCTCCGTAAGGCAGGTGGGATTTGAAATGGAATGATTAGAGAAACAATGCCTTAATTATAACTTCATAATTTATAATGAACCATTCATATACATTATGTAATTTGATCCTTGAAACATTTTTCAAGATAATTATTATTCATGCTTCAGTTTTACATGTGGAAAAACTATAACTCTGTATAGATAAAAAAAGTAATTTAGGAGAAAACTGGGGGTATTGGGTGTCCCAAGCCTGGTCACCTATCACTGAATTCCCTAAGTTCCCAACCGGGCACTGGCTCCTTAGTGAGTGCTAAGAGACAATGAATGAATAGTGGAGTTTTGTTTCTGGAGCAGACTCTGAGATGCATTTTCTCCTGGGCCGGGCAGGCAGCTTTCTTTTGTTTTTCAAATCCAATTACCTGGGTGGCTTCCTCTTCTGCCTAAAAGTGAGGAAGAGGAGAAAAAACTGCGTTAGAAAAAGGTTGAGTGCAACTACCGGGGAATCTAATTTAGGAGATGATCTCACAAGGCCTCGTACCCACACAAAGGTCCACAGCAGGTCATTCTTGTCAGCTGCTCCAATCAAACTATTTCCATTTTTAGTCTATGGCTGTTCAGTGACCTTGTCCTGTGGCACAGCCAGACAATATTACTAGAGAAATAGGAGCTGCAATAGCCTAATTATACAATTACACATTCATTTAACCCCTAGAGAGCTTAAGATTTTTCTGAGAACCAAAGAAGTGGTTGGCTGGAAACTCGTTTTGAAAGATTGTCTCACCCCAAGATACAGAACCTTGTCCACATAAGGAACATAAAATTATTACCTAAGTCACACTGGTGGACATCATGAGAAAAATAAAATTACTGAAGACATTGAAAATTCATAGTAATGTAGCCAGATTTTGAAATTTATAACCAAGTTTGCATTATTTAACAAGGTAAAGTTTAGCAGTGTAAGACATTTTGCAATCGGATTGTGTCCAAACATTTTTTTATTTGAACAATTCGTGGTAGGACTGTCATCTATTATCTACCTGTGTTTCTTTGCTCTTGTTTAATATCAGGAACAAGATGCTAGGAAAGAGTAGTGGCTTCTAAAAAAAAAAAAAAATTAAAAAAGGAGGAAGAAAGATCAAATTCTAGAGAACAGTCCCTTCCTGCTTTTATCTATCTTAAAATTGATGAATTCATGGTTAGTTGCCAAATTGTCTTTCTAAATAGTAGTGACATGTGCTGACATCAACAGCAGGATGGGAAAACTTTTTTCTGTAAAGAGTCAGATAGTAAACATCATAGTTTTTGCAGACCGTGTGTGCTATCTCAATTCTTAACTCATTTCTGTTGTTGTAGTACAAAATCAGCCTTGGAAATTATGTAAATGTATGGATACGGTTGTGTTCCAATAAAACTTTGTTTACAAAAAAAAATTGCAGCAGGCTGCATGCGACCCATGGACTACAGTTTGCTATCTCCTGTTCTATAGAGTTCACAGGGTATTGAAAGGTATGGTAATATATGTTAGGGGGAGATAGGTCATTGTTTCTTTTCTTTTGTCTCCATTTTCAAAGCTGTTACAATAAACTAAAGGAGTTTAATAAATATAGTATTTTTCACAGTAAAACTGAAATTAAGTATAAAAATGCCTCATCAGAGTAATGAAAAAACAAACAAATATGTAATTTTACTGAGCAAATCACAAACATCTTTAACAACTTCAAGGAAAAAGCCCATTTTTTATTTTTATTTTTTGCATTCTGTGTCATTTCAGTTGATAAAAAATTGGACACCGTAATGCATTTCTGAGATTACTCTGCTACAAGCAAACACAAATCTCTACCTCTACAAAATTCTCTTTCTTGTTGTACCCTGCTTTCTCATGGCTTTTGCTCATGTCATGCTTCTGTCCTTTGGTAATCTTCCTTACTTAGACTGTACCTTCCTCTTTCTGCTAGATCCATTTTAAAATTTCAGGACTAATCTATGTCCCATATTTCCCCATAATGCACAGTTGGCTACCTAAACTGGCAATTCCATTGTTATCTTCCCTCCCCTGTCTTCAAATCTAGCTCCAGCCTCCTGTTTCCATGGTCTCAAGGTGCACATCAGTGTCTTTACATATTTTCATAAGTAGAGTTTTGTACAGAGAGAAGGCATTAGCATTTTAACTCATCTTTTCCCCTGTCTGGAAGGTGGATTCTGCAGAGTAGTCCTGCTACCTATTGTATTTCATGTAACAATGAACATCTGTGAGATGACTGGACAGAATATAAGACTAAGTTTGGAGCTCAAGATACTGCCAATTTTTGCTACAGTGCTGTTTGCAACTTTTTACACCAGTTGACTCACATAGAGTTCCAAAAACTATAATTTCCATCTCATTATACAAGGTTCTATTCATTTCAGCTAATCTGCCATATTCCTGGGAGTGAGTTGAGATATATAACTAGCCTTGATATCATCTCTACCTTACAGTTACAGAAATAAAAGCTAAGAAATTTCAGGGAACTAACCTCAAATGGCATAGGTGTCACTTTTATTGTAGACTACCTATAATGCTATATGGTCAGGCAAGTGTTCCTTCTGGTGTACACATTGCCACTTTGAGGATAAATGTGATCCTTGTTACCAGAATTAAATGATCAAGGATAAAATTGCCTCCTAGAAATAAATTGACATAGGAAAAGCCAAACATACAGAAACATCAAAACATTCTTGCCATAATGAGTGTAACCAGAACAGGTGCTTCCTCTTGGGCACTTTGCAAAAACACAGCCTATTTGAAAATGCTCGTTACATTCCCTTAATTTCTCTACCCTCATTCCTTAATAATTAAGGAATCAAATTCATGGTGATGATACCAGGGCCCCATGTCTTAATTGACCATTTGCATCTACTCCTCATTCCTCACCTGAAACTATCATCTTCCTTTTAGGACATCGCCTGGGACAGCTGGAATGCTGAGCAAAATCTCATAAATATGAGGTTTCAAAATGCAGCCAGACAGTTGCAAAAACTGTAATGGACTGAGGTTTTCTAACTCCTGGGGTATTGGCTTCCTTTACTTTTGTGGAGATGTGTTTTCATATTTGGTGCTCCTACCACATCTTCAAAAGTCTGCAATCAGTTTCCCTTTTGAGGACAAAAAGATGTCAGATTTTCTCATATTTTCGTATCTCTCCTAAGCCTGATTAAGGAAGCCTTGGTTCTCTATCCATTTTATCTTGTTGGCAATATATATATATATATATATATATATATATATACACACACACACACACACACACACACACACACACACACACACACACACATATATGCATTGTAGAATGATCCTTTTGCATCCTTTTGTATGGCTAATAACCAAGATCAGGTGGATAAATGAAAAATCCCACAATATTTGCTGCTAAAAAGGGGGGAGGAAAGGAAATTTTGGTATATTTCTAAGTCTGGTAGCAAGGAGGTATGTTGGTGGGGCCAGTTGGAGGATGTTCAGAGGGGACATCCTGACATAAAATACAAAAGGAAAAGAGAAAGACATATAAAAGGGAAAACATTGTGACAGAAGGAGAAAAGCAAGCTAATAGAAGCCATCTATGTATAACTTTAGGAGAAAGGCATCCTTAACTGAGCAGACAGTGCCTCTAGTTACAAATCCTTAACCAACAAGCTATGAAGACTTGAATATTTTAAACAGTTCTGTAGTTCACTATATTTATCTATCACCTAGGAGTAGAAATAATAACCCATGTGTGAGCATCAGAGATGGTTCTGTGCCACATACTCCATCTCCTTCCTCTGTAAAGTTCTCAAACTTTGTTTAAGTTTTGGATGACCATGGCACTTTCTACTATCCTGGGATGAAAGCTTATTATGAGCAATCATGATAATTCATTCTGCGAGCCTGCTCTGAGTTCACTCAAGGGCATATGACACAGCCAAACCTGGCCAGTGATATTGGAGGAGACATCTACTGGGAAGTTTCTGGGAAAGCAACCTGCCCAAGGCAACACAGTTGTAAGTGGCTAAGCCAAGATTCTAACCCAGGAAGTCTGACTGTCTTCTTTTGAGAAATGAATAAGGAACACCAAGAAGTTATTTCTCTCTGACTCCACAGCAGACATTCTCAAATTGTAATGTCAGAAAGAATACCTCGGAAAGTTTATTAAATGCAGACTTCCAAAGCCCCACTTTTATTTTATTATTTTATTATTAAACACTCTGGTCATGTTGTGGTGCATGTGAACTTGGAATCGTACCATGAGATGCACCCCCTGAGAGGATTCATTAATTCTAGCTCTGTGAATGGAGCTGAAGAATGGGCAGTTCCTTGACCCTGTTATATACAGTGGTTTATTTCATCTGGGGAATTATATTGTTTATTCTATAGTCCCATGGAGGTAAGTGTATGATTTTTTAAATGGTTTGTGTTTGGTGAATAATGCTAGATTTCTGTCCCTTGTTTAGACAGAACATGTACCAACTGCTTATTATTTATACTGGTATGTGCTTGATGTAAGTACTAGGTAGTCATTAAGAATGCTAAATTCATTTGTTTTTTCTTCTAGAACAGTGTTTCCCAGTAGAATTTTGTGAAAATTAGAAACATTCTATATCTATGGTGTCCAACACTAGTAGAAGTTAGTCACATGTGGCTCCTGTGCACAGGAAATATGCTTATTTCAGCTGAGAAAATAAATTTATAGATTTTATTTAATTTTTATTTATATTTAACTATCCACTGTAGCTAGTGGCAATAATATGCAGCTTTAGAGTATTGTTTATATATGTACATGCAGGTAATTTAGAAACTTGGAAAATTATTTTATCTTACTGAGAAGTCTAATTTGTAGAATGGTCTATTCCATGAACTTCATTTCTCTTGAGAATCTAATACATGATTCTAAGCCCGGTGTACTCAACCCCCAGGCCACTCACTGGTACCAGTCCATGGCCTGTTAGACACTGGGCAGCACAGCAGGAGGTGAGCAGCAGGCAAGCAAGAGAAGTTTCATCTGTATTTACAGCTGCTCCCCATCACTCACATTACCGCCTGAGCTCTGCCTCCTGTCAGATCAGTGGTGGCATTAAATTCTCACAGGGGTATGAACCCTACTGTGAACTGTGCATGCGAGTGATCTAGGTTGCATGCTCCTTATGAGAATCTAATGCCTGATGATATGAAGTGGAACAGAGGCAGTGATGATAGTGCTGGGGAGCGGCTGCAAATACAGATTATCATTAGCAGAGAGGTTTGACTGCACAGAGACCATAATAAATCAACTGCTTGCAGACTCATATCAAAACCCTATCAGCGAGTGGCAAGTGAAAAAAAGTTCAGGTCTCCCACTGATTCTGCATTATGGTGAGTTGTATAATTATTTCATTATATATTACAATGTAATGATAATAGAAATAAAGTGCACAATAAATATAATGTGCTTGAATCATCCCAAAACCATATCCACCCCCACCCACCCCCAGTCTGTGGAAAAAGTGTCTTCCGCAAAACCGGTCCCTGATGCCAAAAAGGTTGGGGACCGCTGTTCTAAGCTATTAAGTTCATCAGGGTGAGGGGATTGTCTTCACAGCCTTGCCATTCCCAGGCTGCCCCATCTCTGGAAGGCACTGTAATTTCAATGTCAGACACATTCATGGAAGCCAGCCTCATAGAATCCTGACAAACAATACTCTGGCATCTCAAAGAGCCAACACAGTGTTTCCAGGACAGGAACCACATTTACAAAGAGATGGACTTGTTCATTATTCTGAAAGATTAAGTACCAAATACCTCATTACAGAAAGTACAAGCTGAAAAATGGATAACAGCTGCAGAAAAGGAAAAAAGCCATTTGCAGGTGAAAAAGTGGGGAGGGTGGGAACTATTTGGTTCTGCACTGAATTGGTCTGGCTTTCTTTCCCAATCACCCAGGGCCACATTTTGTCCAGAACTGGTGCTCATGAGCTTCCAGATTCTTGCTGCAGTAGCCAGGTAGTACTCACCATTAGAGTCCTAATGGAATTAGTAGAAATGACAGACTTCTCAATAAGTCACATGGTCTCTTCCATTTGAATGAGAATTGACTGGCACAAATGATTGATTAACATTTACAAAGCCATATGGGTTCCAATCATATTGCTTTTGTTCATACTTTCAAACAATTCAATATCAGGAAGTAGAAACAAGGTAATACATGATTTGCCTATGACAGAAAACAAAATTAGAATTACAGCATGATGGAAAAGTTAGATCTTAAACCAAATTAAACCAAACTTGTTACCCATTGGTCACCAGATTCCCAAGAGCTTGTGTATTATGGACTTATTACAATCCATAATCTATAACCCATTGCTTTGAGTAGAAGGGTGGAGAAAAACACTTACTCCAAAGTAAACAAGAAACCAAAGAAGCTTAAATGATAATACTGTGGGTTTCAGTGAAAATTATGCCATTTCAGTGAAACAGTGTTTTGTTATTTTGTTTTCTACACACCAAACTCCAGCCAGATTGCCACGTGTTCTCCCAGCTGAGTTCCCTCTATCCTGCCTTTGCCCTGTCTCATAAACTCAGCCAGACTAATTTCCTCAAGATTCTCCTCTAAGCCCTGAGGAGTCTTCCTCATTTTTTTCATCTTAATATCCATAGTGTTTGGCTGGAAAATTGCTGGGCAACGTTTCTTCTCACTTCCATTTCTGAGCAGGCTATGCAGCTTCTACATGGGCCATTTCCATTCCTCTCTCTGATATTCTGTGTCTTCTTTCCTGTTTGCACTGTGACACAATCTCATGCCTCCTTTGTCTGGGCTAGTCCTTCCTCTCCATCTTTGTTAAAGTCTTCTCTCCTTACTCCATCTCTTGAGCTCCTAGAAACTTTGACACTTGATCTCAAAGACTGACTTCTTGTTCTTAAAAGGATGGTGCTCTTCTCCTATTTCTTGTGTTGTAGTAGTTTTTTGTTTTAACCAATTGCATCTGAGAAGTATCTGAGAGCAGAGATTGTGTTGCACAAATCCTCTGTTCCTACAGCCCAGTAACTCCAGCTAGGAGAGACCTTAAAGATCATTTGAGTGGTTTCCCAGTATTTTAAAACTGCAGTCTTTGGGTTCAAACATAGAAGCCTACAGTTAGAACATACCATATGTGAGTAAACTGCCCATACTAACCTATTCTTTTTACCTTATTTGCCCATTTCTCTAGAGAATCCTCAAAACTCTGAAGAACAGAATTTGAAAGCCACTGATGGGCAATTTCATATCATAAATGAGGAGTCAAGAGCTCTGAGAGGAATGCAGGGTACCTACCCAAAGACACAGAGCTGCCATCTTGCACAGGGTGACATGTCATCTAACCCAGAATAGGTTCTAGTTAAACTGAATGTGTTGGTTGATTGTCAGCTGTCATGCAGCAATTACCTAAGCTTCACTTCAAGGACCACAAAATGAGAAGGAACACCAATTTACGTCAGGAGAAAATGTGTACTACAATACTTAAGAGAACTTAGTGATATATATCTGTGTCTGCTAAGATTTTGAGAGGTTTGGAATATGAGACATATTGCCCTTAAGCACGTAGGGAAGTCAGGAACCTCCGTGAACCAAGGGCATCTCAGAGTCTTCCTTGCTTGCTTCTATGGTTCTGAATGATCTCTATTTAACATCACTCTTCCAAAGAGTTGGTTAACCAAAGAAAATGAACAATGACCTTAAAAGTGAAATTCTTATTTCTCAGGGGTCAACAGCCTTCTTGATAGGGTCCTCTACTCTCAACCAAGTAGAACTGCAGTGGGAATATTCTTCCTCCTCTCTGCAGTTACTCTGAAGGAATTAAAGATATGTAGCCCCAACTGTGTTCATTATTATTAACTCAATCCTTAAATAAACTGAGTAATTTGCAGCAGAATTGCTATTACATAGAATAAGACTGTAGTTTTTTCTTTGCTCATTTATGTATTTAGCCAAGGGCTACTTTATTTTCAGAAGGTAGTTTGCCCTATTTAGCGATCTCCTTTGCAACCTGTAAGCCTGGTGGGTTTAAGAGGCTTGTATTGTGGCTCCTGAGTAGCTGTTGACTTTCCTTCTCTGTGAACTAGTAATTGATACACAAAATTTAACAACCTCTTAATTATTACCCTGAAGCCAATTGTCAGGTAGATGTAGAACTCAGGAAATTCTATTCTGAAGATGACTCAGGACTCCACACTGCAAGCCATAATCTGGATTTCTCTAGTATCTATTTTACAGTCTATCACCTCTCTTATTCTGACTTGCAAAGGAAAAATGTCAGTATGACATGTGTGAGGCAATGTGCCTTCAGGACAAATGTGTATCTACATGATCTACATCCATGGAGTACAATAGTAACATGGGCAATCCACAAAACTGACTACGCTAATGTGGAATGGAATTTCGCATTTGGATGCAATATATATCTTTTAAATAATATTTTCCCTAATATGTCCTTGCTTGTTTTTTTCCCTAGTGTTGATCTAGTTCTTCTGTGACCTTTAGTGTTTCCTCAACATAAACACATCCCTTAATAACCTCTATTTATTGACTCAATTTCATTGAAAAACTATAAAAATACACAGAATCTGCCCCTTTTAGTACATGCTCTAACTACCATTTGGTCTTTAAATTGACAAAGAAGTGAAACTTCGGGTTTCACTTACAAGTTGGGTTTTACATACAAGTCAAATTTGATGTAATCTTATATATATATATACTTTTTTTAATGGTTAATATGGAATAATAGCAATGGGCTGGCCCAAATTTTAGAGGGATACAGGTGAATACAAGACTTTGCTAGGATTGTCTTCTTTTATTGGAAACAAAGAGTAAGAGGGTATTGGAGCTATTTAACACTATCCATCCATGACAGTTTGTGAGTCCCTGATCAGCCAGGTGGTTATCCTTTGATGCAGGTTGCCACAGATGTGGGTACTCTCAGCCAATCAGGGTTTAGCACAAGTTCATTTCCCAAGGTCCACTGATTCAGGACTTGTTGCTTTCATTCCCATTTGTTCCTCTCTTTCTTCCCTATGCCCACTGCTCACACCCTCATCTTCCATCTCACTTTATTGTATGTTAATTCTAGAACTTCTGATCTTGCTAGATTGTCTAATTGTCCCTTCATCTTGACTTACTCTTGTCCTATATATGTGGATACCCACTCCTGGAGACTTGAGATATTTATTTTCCTGAAACCCATTGAGGCTCCTCTATACCTGGTGAATCCATTGAACTCCATGACACCTAACACAAGATTGAGAATTACCTTTAAATATTTGGGTATTAAAAATAATCAAAATGATCAACTGCTTAGCTAAGCGAGGCAATTTAATGTGAGCCTTTTGTTTCAATTTTAGAATTTCAGTCTTATTTTTCTTGGTATTAGTTAGATTTTTTTGTTTGTTTTTTAATGTAATGACATTGCATCACTGAAATGCAGTTCGATGTTTTTATATGTTAAAACTTTCTGTGAATGACTTACAATTCCATCTCATTTACTCGGGCTGAAATTAAAGAAAAGAAACATGAAATACACGTCAAAAAATGTGGTAAATTTATAATAGCAGAATAGCAAGAGCCATGACCACCCATATAATGATACTTCATTTTGCTGAAAATGTGGCTCAACACATGTGTCAGTGTCAACCCAAGGCTGAGATCTAATTAGGGAACATTCAGCCAGTCTGATTATGTGTTTCTTGTTTGATGACAAATTCGTTCATTTTGCAATAAGATTTCTGTGAACATCCAACAATTTGTTTCTGAGCCTGAAGCATATTTTAAAAATATATAACTCAATGGGGTAGTGAATAAGAGTGTTCTTCAGTAAATAAACATTAACACACACTCTGCTCATCTGACCCTTTAGATGAAATTGCCAGGTGTGTTTAGTGAATCAACAAATTCAATCAATTAATAGTTTTGGGTGTTAATTTGGCTGTTTTGTTTACTGAAGGCAATTGGTTAGTAGAACATCTAGCTGATTTGATTTAAATGAGTAGATCAGTTGTGTTTGTAGATAGCATTTGAGTTTCAAAGACCAGACATGTCAGGGAGACCACTTTGAATAGGAGAAATAAAGACACTGCAGGTTTGATCTGGTTTTTATCACAAACTAGTTGTATGACCCTGGGAAAGTCAATGATATGTTAGGCTTCTATTTCCTTGTTCATATCATATCCTTCATACATTCATCACTGGGAGAGCAAAATGAAATAATGTCTTTGGCTTTGCTTTGAAATGTGTATAATCACACATATGGAATGGAGAGGAAACTATTTTAGTTTACCAGCTAGCACTAGGATTTTCTTAGGAAAGAAACTATATTTTTGAAAGAAAATATGTTGATAAGACCTTGGTTCCAGAGAGAGACATACAAATAAATAATACAATGATCCTGAATTTTTTAGAGAAAAGTCTAAGAAGGAGAGTATAGAAAGAGGAGGAAGTTCCTGATGGTGAGACAGACAAATAACATTTCACAAATAAAGATGTCTCATATGATTTAATTTGAAGTTATTTGCATCGTGACACAAACTATTCCTCCTCTCTCCTTTCTTCACTATACTGCAAACACATACTCCATCAAGGACTACAGTGCTGGCAAATTCGAATTTAGCAATGAGCTTAATATATTGTAGGATGAGAACAGCTAATACAGAAACAGTGTCCTGGAGGTTATGGTTTTGAAAATGCAATACAATTTTAGGATAGGTTTTGGTTATCCATAGGCTGTGTGGAGCCGAGCTTTTAAAAAACTACTTAGAAGTCCCAACAACTCTATGTGATAGGCAAATGATGATCACCATTTTTCAGATAAGGACAACGAAGTACAGAGTTTAAGTTACTTGCCTTATGCCACATAGGGACAGAGCCAGAATCCAAACCTGGACATCTGGACATGAACGTTATGATCTGTATTATATTGTCTCTCTTAGTTTCCAGTTGTATTATCTGGAAAACATTTCAAAGGGCTGAAGAACTAAGGTCCGTAATTGAGTGGTACATAATTATAAAACCATCAGGTGATCAGTTCAACTGGGAGACAACTTTGAGGTCACTAAATTCTATTCCGGGTCCAGAGTCCTGCTTCTGTTGTCCTGCTACATTGTGCAGCATCCCCAGGACTGAATGGGGTGTGGGGTGTGTTTCACTAATTGAAGGTGTGTAAATCAGACCCACATAAGGGGACCTAGGCAGGAAGCCAGGAGTTCCAGAGTTCCAGTCTCTGCTTTATCCACTCAGGGTCTGCTTTTTCTCATATATAAAATGAAGAGTTTGTATTAATGGGTTCCAGGGTTAGCAAACCAAAATGTTATACTTCTCTCCCATAAGCCATCAATTTTTCCATGTTGTATCTTGGTCGGTGGCATCATAAAGCTCTCTTGACCCTTAAAAGAATGTCTCAGAATGAGGTCCTTTTCCCTTGAGTGATTGTAAAACAAACACATTTCTATGAGTGACTTTCCATACTGTTTTTTATGTGGAGTAAGAATGGTTTTGTTCTATATTGAGGATGAAGGATGCTCCTTACTGTACACAAAATACTGGTCCTGAACAGTCCCTAAAACTTCTTGTGTGTGTGTATTTTTTGTGTGTGTGTGTGGAGTGATGTGTATGAGTGTGCATATGGGATAGGTATCACACACAATATTTAACATAACTTCGGGGAACTTGCACTAAAGTGAAGTTTTTATACACACAAAAACAATTTTAAAATATTTTGTTTACAAAGTAAGCTCATGTAAATGGATATATTATTTACAGATATGTATTTTTATTTTTATTTTTTCTGAAGCTGTATGTGTATTTTGTGTGATTCTTATACTGTTTCTTTTAATATATATAACATTGTCCAGGACTGAAGGCTTATTTTTCTGTGTAATATTTATATTTATACAGCCTTGACATAGAGACTTAACCATCAGAGTAAGATATGTCACTGAGGTTGCTAGGCAGAGGAAACTTTACTATTGTAAAGGTTCCCAGTAAATTACCAATTATAAGAAGTGAAGTCATACTCTCTTGGTTTATAACATTAAGATGTCCAAAAGGAAACAGAACAGTCAGTAAAACTAGGTGTGAAATTCAGTGTGTGGGATATCTGAATTTGGATACTTTCTAACAGTTTTTTTTTTTTTTCTCTTTAGCAAAGACATGGCTTGGAGGTTACTTTTTCCTGATGGATATGTCTATACATTATCTACTGAATTTAAGTGTATTTATTGTTTTTGCTGGCATTTCTAACTTCTTTAATTGGATTTGTATTATTTTCCTTACTAGCACTTGCAACACCTTCCAATTTATTGTTGCTTCCTGTTTTCATTAGTGTGTGGTTCCCTCCTTCTTCCAGGCCATTAATAAAGGTATTGAATGAAGGCAGCTCTCCCAGCTGCTGATGCCCTCCCCGCAGTGCCTCCCTCAAGATGGACACATTCCCATTCATCATCTCTCTTGGTTTACTGTGGTCCATACAGGGAATGTAACCACATTCTTTTTCAAGTCTATTTTTACTATATTCTGCAATTGCATTCTCATTGCATGTTGGACCTGATATTTTTTTTCCAGCCCCTAAGAATCATTACTAAAATCAAAACTAGTGGAAACCAGGAAATTGGGAAAAGAAACCTATCAGCTTAAAAAGTGTTGGTGTAATTGGTCTTTTTTGCAATGGTTGGGGAAATCTGAAACCAACAAGACTGATGTAATTTGTATCTCAGACACAATAGATAATCTGTGGGGCTGGAACAATCACTTCTGATTCCTAAAGGCTGGAAAAATGCATCAATGGTTAGAGATGTTTATTATTCCCAATAAATGCTCTGGGTCTGACAATTTTTCTTAGTTTAATATACGAATTTCATTTCATAACAGCAATAAGACACTCCAGGCTGTGCATTTGTTAGGGATTATTGCACTTCTTGGGTGGTTTAAGTCATTCTGCCTTTAGTCTTATGCCATATAACATGACCCAAGGCACCTTATAAATGGCAGAGAAATGCACTGCCTGTCATGAGTTCCAGCTTGAATAGCCTTGTAAAGGGACATGGATTATAGAGGTATGATAATAACTATAAAACAGGAGTGGTAATTTAAGTGCCTGTGTTGGATAATCCATATGATTAGTATTTTTTTTATTTTGTTCTTTTGTGTTTCATTCTACTTAGAATTCTCATTTAGTGAAATCACTGCTCAGCAATACAATGTGCTAATGGGGTTGAAGGAAATTCAAGATCTAATTTAATATTTAAACCTTCTCATTGTTTTGTTTACCAATTAGCTGCTAGAGGTTAGGCTGGAATTAGCTGACATACATGACAGACTCATGGGCTCAGAGATCGCAGGTTACCACCATACGTTATAGCAAATATTCTCAGGGCTGAATTTTGAAACTTCATGGAAAAGTAATACCACAGAAGAACACCTTAATGTTTCAATACTACAACTGAAAGAGCAAATGAGCACTACTTGTGTTTCAAAGTTAAAGTTATAAATGTATGATATGTAACTTTATGCCACCAGTAGTAAGATTGCTCTTACATTAGACCATATGGGGATTTGGCATTTTGTAAACCAGCATCTTATTATGTCAGGTGAACATTTTTTGAAGTTTTTTGTTGTTGTTGTTGTTTTTGTTGTATCCAGATATTTGACATAATGGTATTGAAATTTATCCACAGTTTGTTTTCAGTCATTTATTATTTAAATTAAATTTTAATGGGATATAGTTGTTTTACAGTGTTGTGTTAGTTTCTATGTACAGCAAAGTGAATCAGCTATACATATACATATATGCCCCGTTTTTTGTATTTCCTTCCCATTTAGGTCACCACAGAACATTGAGTAGAGTTCCCTGAGCTATACAGTAGGTTCTCATTAGTTATCTATTTTATACATAGTATCAGTAGTGTATATATGGCAATCCCAATCTCCCAATTCATCCTCCCCCTCTTTCCCCCCCTTGGTGTCCATATGTTTGTTCTCTACATCTGTGTCTCTATTTCTTATAAAGGAAATAATGTAGAAATATTTACTGTGAAGAGGTTGACAAGGGTTAATGAGGGAAAATGAGATTAATCAGTATGTGGAATCAGGTCCCTGAGTTTCTAGTTCTTCCTCCTTAGCTGACGGGCATTACGCTGACTGCTGTTTGGCTACAACATTTTCTTCCTCACTTAGATGGAAAAACTGTGAAGTTGGTGTGTATAATATTTAGAAGGAAGGCAATAGATGTATATATTTATGATACATTTCAAATCTATCTATCTACCTATCTACCTACCTAACTACCTATCTAACCATGACAAGTGAATGATTATGGAAGATAATCCACCATCACACACCCCAATGTCCACTCACCCCCATGATACTTAACCGTCATTCCATGTCAGGACAGATATTCATTTTCACATCTTCTCCTCATCTTTCATGAAATGCTATGACTATAGCATAGACTTTGTGAATTACAGCAGTATAAGAAGTCCTAAGAGCTTTCTAAAGCAAGCTTTCATTCATGTAGGAATTCTAACTACCACATGCTGGATGGATTTTCATTCTCTCCTATAATGGACAGCTATGGTTAGAATTTTCTCCTTATATAAAAATATACCTCTTTATAATCTCGCCACATTGGACAAGGTCTGGCCTTTTATACCAACATGAAAACATGCTGTTCAGCTTCTGATTCTAAGTTCCTATGAAGACTAAACTCAATATTTCACTTTTCTTTTGTTACTTTTAATTCAAGACAGGAGGTTCTGCAAGGCACATTGCTAATTGTAGCATGTATGCTTAATGATGAAATTCTCTAGCAACTACAGAATGTTCTGCAAAGCATATTATAGATTAAAGTTTTCCATGTTTCATTCAGTGAAAGGAGAAGAAAGACTGATAACATTGACAATAGCTTCCATTTAAATTCATGTAATAGATCTAATATGGTACTTTGTAGCATTTTGCAGAGCTGTTCATTTTATTTTATCAGGATAGGAGTGGTTATTTTTTAACAAAAGAATAGGATTGAAAGAGTGTATTAAAAAGAGAGTAAGTACCTTGGTATTGATTTTTATAATATTTCACCCTACTAATATAAAGACGATCATGTACATTATTAGCTCAAAATTCTTAATTTTTAAAAATTTTATTGCTCTTAGAAATTGCAAGCCTGCTGAGGGCTAAAACCAGGCCTAATCACTTATCACTTGTAATATGTCTGCCAACAAAAAAGATATATCCCATCAATGCTAGATAAATTTACTTATCGATTAATAAACTTTCTTCCATAGTATTCTCAATACACAGCTTAAATAAAATTCCCACTCTACCTTCTGGCCACACCACCTTCACACCAAAGATTTATCACCTTATTATAGCCCAGAGTCATTTTTTTCTCTATTTTTGTGTTTTGTAATAATCAATGGTCAGGCCATTGTCACCAATTTTTCATATGTTACATTGTGCAATTAACTGCATTGACACATTGAAGTATTTTTTATGCTTTATATGATTATTTAATGTTTTACTTGTTTGTCTTCATTGACAAACTGGAACTTTATGCCACCAGTAGTAAGATTGCTCTTACAGGTCCTTGCTTTTCCTCAGCCCCTTGCATTGGTTTAGTCAAGTGGCAAAAATACAAGCTACATTTGCACACTGTGACCAGATACATAGGTTGCTCCTTTAATTATTTCCAGCATCCAGGCCATCTGACCTATGGGGCAAGCAAATTTAGAAGCATTGGGACTCACACACAGCATCTTGTGTGCTTAGAACTGTGTATGAGTGAGGTGAAGTGGAAGGTACTGCATCAATAAAGTCTCCTTTCAGAAACTGCACAGTGACAGCCAAAAGTTTTTTTTTTTTTTTTCCACATATATATTTGAATGCTCAGAGAAGATTTTTTAAAAGCCTGAAGAAGAACAGATGTGCTAGAAGTGTGAAATGGATTAACATCAAAGCCCCCTGGGAAAAATCCAAAACATGAAATGCAGGCTCCTGACTGACAAGAGCTATTCAGAGCAAACAAAGCCCGGCAGCGCATTTCAGGCTGTGTCTCTCCCTGAGCTGTGAGAGGCTTGTGTGGCACGTAGAGGTGCAGGGAAGGAACCCTCTCTGAACTCTGAGGAATTGTAGCCTCCGTGTGTGCTGATGTGCAGGAGATGGGAAAGGCAAGGCATACTTTTTTTTTTAAAACCATGAAAATACAGGTCTGTTTTGTATATAGGCAGAGAAAGAAGCCATTGGTGTATTTGATACGAAGGGCAGGGGGAAGAACCCCTTGTAGAAAATTTTATTTATGCATCACAATAACTCAAATGTTCAGTATTAATGACTAATTCCTCTGATATTTATAGGCTGGAAATGGTGAATCCCTACTGTCTCTTGTAGTTCTACCATGACCTCACAGAATTTAAAGATTTGGTTTTTCATCTTCATAATTTAACAGTACAAGACAGAGACTAGAAACTACATTATCTTTCTCAACAGTTTCAACCAAGTTCTTTTTGAATAGCAATATTTTTGTAATTAGTTCATTTTGTTTTAAAAGCATGAACATGAGCAATTTACAAAATAAACAGGTAAAATCATTGAAAGCTTAGATTTGGAAATTTTGAGTATAGTTTGAATCTTAAAATAATACAGCAAGTGGAAGAGATGACTTTGGAATTAGAGAGGATTCTGGTTAAAGGATGTTCCACCCTTTCTTGAACTATCACCCCACTTTATGACTATGCTTTAAGTAGTAACCTCAGAAAACTTTAGGATGTATTTGCAAAGTAATTAGCCCTTTGATTCTTCTTTTCAAAACTTTTTCAAATGCGTATAAAACAAAATCATCCCCTGGTATTTGATTGTGTTGCCCATACAATGATATATTCAAAGTTGTGACAAGCCCTCCTTTATGAAGGTTTGATCTTTGAGAGGAATTAAAGTGGGAATCACACCTGTCAGTTGAGATGATTCTTCCTTTCCAACAACTGGGGCCATTTGTGTTTCAGAACGTTGGAAGATGGTGGAAAGTGCCTATCTACTTTGAACCAAGAATCACAGGTATCCCAGCTCATCTACCAGACCTCACATCCACAATGGGAAAAAAAGAAAAAGCTCTGCTCCAATATTTTATATAAAATTTACAATACTAAATAATGAATTGAGTGAAAAAATATTTATTAGGAGTCCATGATGTTTCAGGAAATGTTGGAAAAAAAGAGAGAATAAAAAATTTAATCATGACTGATGAAGTTCAAGCCACAAATTATCCAAATCAATCATGATGCATTTATCATACTCTGCTTTGTTAACTGCCTTTTTCCTTTGCATATGACCTGTCTCCCACCAAGTTTTAATTACATTGAGGTAAATATGGTGTGGTAGTTAACAGCCAGTTTGCAGAGCCAGGTACATATGGGTTCAAATCCTAGGTTTTCCATTTAATGGCTTTGGCAATCTTTAACAGTGCCTCCATCACTCTATTGCTAATGTCTCTAATTTTCACTTCCTTTATTGTAAAAGGTAAAGAAAAAAAGATTGCTTTATTGATATTATAAATCAAGGTAACAGACATGAAGAACTTAGCACAGTGCTTGGCAGAGACCTGTTAAATAGCAGTATTGCTGGAGGTACACGTTAGAGCTCCTCCCTCCACTCAGTCCACTGGAAGGACTTGCACAGTGTCTACAATGGGGTTGATACCGAATGCTGGTACACTGATTAATTTTAATGTGTCTGTAACTAATTTTTTGAATGTATTGTTAAAAGAAAAAAAAAAAAAAACTACCTACTCACTTGTAAAATATATAAAGCTGGCTCTACAAGTGGTTGTCAAGAGATGCAACTTGAGATGCATGAAGAGGTCCAAGGGCCTACTTCCTGGAAGTCTGAAAATTTCTTACTCTGCATTTGTTTCCTGGAAGTGTGAAAATTTCATATTCTTTCAAGATAAGCATTTGCAATCTACTTTTTAAAATACTGATATCATTGAGATGGGTAGCTTATTAATTTATTAACTTTTTCTATAACTTAGTTTATCCAAATATTTGAATTTTTAAAAGTCATTTATGGAATCCCTTGGATACAAAACTATTTTATTCATCTTTGCAAGCAGAGTATGTAGAAGAATATACAGTAGGCACTTAGTATTTATTTAAATAGATAAATCCATGCATGGATAAGAAAGCTCTTTTTTAAGCATTGCTAGTATGTAAGTTTCAAGTTTGTGTTGGTGGTGGGTGATTGGTGGGTAAAGGGCTACTGAGTTATTAATGGCATCAGAATTCAAGTGAACGAAGCAGAAAACATTTAAAAATATTTTTCCTGCATTATTTTTTTTTCCCTAGACCTCTCCCTGGTGTTATGACATCAAACAGCCACATGGGTAGACTGTAACTAAGGTTTTTCATGATGTACAGAGAAAAATCATAGCCTTACTTATGTTGGAGATAGGGGAGAATTCCTCTCCTGGTCCAGAGTGGTTCTTTTCCACTAGAGAGACTATTGTGCCATGGAGAAACTACCTAGGAGGCTTCAATTGCTTCTTTCCTCTGGGGAAAAAAAGAGAAACATAAGAATCCAATAGAGGTGAGTTATTAGTCAAGTATAAATATTATCTGAAGGTAAAATTTCAAGCTGTAGAGAATATTTGATCTTAAAATTATTTATCTCAAAACTTTTGAAGGAAATCAAAAGAGCTTTGGTGCTTATTTCTCCATGAAAAATCTGTTTTTTTGTGTGTGAGAAGATTACAATCAAAACATTTCCCCCTTTACTAGACTTGGGTGCCTGCTTGAGGTTACTGTATGGTGTTTACCTAGTATCTTCTGAATTGTTCATGAGTTTTCCACCCACTTGTTCTTTATGAGGGAAGTTACCTTTTACAGAAACAAAAGTTTGGATTACAGTTGTATGCTTTTCTCTGCATGGCTGGGGGTAGGCTAAGTAGTGAGGTGAAATGTCTTTGTCTCTAACTATGGAGACAAGAATGCTGAGACAAGGAAGAAGAGCACAATGAGAATCTCTAAGAATTTAAACCATGGTAATTTCTTATGTTACAGCATTCACATAGCAAGAATTTACCACTGACATTTGAATATATCAACTCAGAAGAAAAAATACAACTATCAATATTCTGTCTATTAAAATTTTAGTGTTGCATTGATGAAAGCAAGGACAGAAGGAAGGAAAAAACATTTCTGGATATTAGTTGGTGACTTGGGCCAGAAAATGACTAAGAACATCTGCCAGGATAGAAGCCCAGAAATAAGAAAGGCGTCAACAAGCCAATAAAAGGAAACTCAAGCAATTAGGCAGCAACATCAGACAGCTATAAGTCAACCAATGAGAAAATATTTCAGAAAATTTTGGAAGATGGCGGAAGAGTAAGACGCGGAGATCACCTTCCTCTCCACAGATACACCAGAAATACATCTACACGTGGAACAACTCCTGCAGAACACCTACTGAAGGCTGGCAGAAGACCTCAGACCTCCCAAAAGGCAAGAAACTCCCCACGTACCTGGGTAGGGCAAAAGGAAAAAAGAATAAACAGAGACAAAAGAATAGGGACGGCACCTGCACCAGTGGGAGGGAGCTGTGAAGGAGGAAAAGTTTCCACACACTAGGAAGCCCCTTCGCGGGCGGAGACTGCGGGAGGCGGAGGGGGGAGCTTCGAAGCCGCGGAGGAGTGCACAGCAACGGGTGCGGAGGGCAAAGCGGGGAGATTCCCGCACAGAGGATCGGTGCCGACCGGCACTCACCAGCCCGAGAGGCTTGTCTGCTCACCCGCCGGGACGGGCGGGGCTGCGAGCTGAGGCTCTGAGGCTAGGGTTTCGGTTTCGGACGGAGCGCAGGGAGAGGACTGGGGTTGGCGGCTTGAACATAGCCTGAAGGGGTTAGTGCACCACAGCTAGCCGGGAGGGAGTCCGGGGAAAAGCCTGCACCTGCCGAAGAGGCAAGAGACTTTTTCTTCCCTCTTTGTTTCCTGGTGCGTGAGGAGAGGGGTTTAAGAACGCTGCTTAAAGGAACTCCAGAGACGGGCGCGAGCCGCGGCTAAAAGCGCGAACCCCAGAGACGGGCGCGAGCCGCGGCTGAGGGCGCGGACCCCAGAGACGGGCGCGAGCCGCGGCTGAGGGCGCGGACCCCAGAGACGGGCGCGAGCTGCGGCTGAAGGCGCGGACCCCAGAGACGGGCGCGAGCGCGGCTGAAAGCGCGGACCCCAGAGACGGGCGCGAGCCGCGGCTGAAAGCGCGGACCCCAGAGACGGGCGCGAGCCGCGGCTGAGGGCGCGGACCCCAGAGACGGGCGCGAGCCGCGGCTGAGGGCACGGACCCCAGAGACGGGCGCGAGCCGCGGCTGAGGGCGCTGACTCCAGAGACGGGCGCAAGCCGCGGCTGGAGGCGCGGACCCCAAGGCGGGCGGGAGACGTTGGGGCTGCTGCTGCCGCCACCAAGGGGCCTGTGTGCGAGCGCAGGTCGCTCTCCACTCCCCTCTTCCGCGGAGCCTGTGCAGCCCGCCACTGCCGGGTTCCCGGGATCCGGAGACGACTTCCCCGGGAGAGCGCACGGCGGGCCTCGGGCTGGTGCAGAGTCACGCCGGACTTTGCCGCCGCAGGCCCGCCCCGCATTCCGTGCCCCTCCCTCCCCGCCGCCGGCCTCCGTACGCCAGAACCCCCGAATCAGCGGCTCCTTTAACCCCGTCCTGTCTGAGCAAAAAACAGACGCCCTCCAGCGACCTACACGCAGAGGCAGGGCCAAATCCAAAGCTGAGCCCCTGTGAGCTGTGAGAACAAAGAAGAGAAAGGGAAATCTCTCCCAGCAGCCTCAGAAGCAGCGGATTAAAGCTCCACAATCAACTTGATGTACCCTGCATCTGTGGAATACATGAATAGACAGCCAATCATCCCAAATTAAGGAGGTGGACTTTGGGAGCAAGATCTATGATTTTTCTCCCTATTCCTCTTTTTGTGAATGTGTATGTGTATGCTTCTGTGTGAGATCTTGTCTGTATAGTCTTGCTTCCACCATTTGTCCTAGGTTCTATCCGTCCATGGTTTTTTCTTAAAATTTTTTTTTCTTAATAATCAATTTTAATTTTAAGAACGTTATTATACTTTACCTTCGTCCTTTCTTTCTTTCTTTCTTTCCTTCCTTCCTTCCCTCCTTTAGACAACGAATCATCCCAAATTGAGGAGGTGGTCTCTGACAGCAAGATTTATGATTTTTCCCCCTTTACCTCTTTTTGTGAGGGTGTATGTGTACGCTTCTGTGTAAGACTTTGTCTGTATAGCTTTGCTTCCAACATTTGTCCTAAGGTTCTATCCGTCCCTTTTTTTTTTTTCTAATTAAGAATTTTTTAATTCAATAACTTTATTATACTCTATTTTATTTTTACTGTATCTTCTTTCTGTTTTCCCTTCTTTCCCTCCTTCCTTCCTTCCTCCCTCCCTCCTTTCGTTCCTTCTTGCCTTCTTTCCTTCCTTGCTTCTTTCTTTCTTCCTTCCTTCCTTCCTTCCTTCCCTCCTTCCTTCCCTCCTTTAGACAACGAATCATCCCAAATTGAGGAGGTGGTCTCTGACAGCAAGATTTATCATTTTTCCCCCTTTACCTCTTTTTGTGAGGGTGTATGTGTACGCTTCTGTGTAAGACTTTGTCTGTACAGCTTTGCTTCCAACATTTGTCCTAAGGTTCTATCCGTCCTTTTTTTTTTTTTCTAATTAAGAATTTTTTAATTCAATAACTTTATTATACTTTATTTTATTTTTACTGTATCTTCTTTCTTTTTGTTTTTCCTTCTTTCCCTCCTTCCTTCCTCCCTCCCTCCCTCCCTCCTTTCATTCCTTCTTGCCTTCTTTCCTTCTTTGCTTCTTTCTTTCTTTCTTTCTTCCTTCCTTCCTTCCTTCCTTCCCTCCTTCCTTCCCTCCTTTCCTTCTTTCTTTCCTCATACGTCTACTAATTCCCTCTACTTTTTCTCCCTTTTATTCTGAGCCGTGTGGATGAAAGGCTCTTGGTGCTCCAGCCAGGAGGCAGGGCTCTGCCTCTGAGGTAGGAGAGCCAACTTCAAGACACTGGTTCACAAGAGACCTCCCAGCTCCAGATAATATCAAACGGCGAAAATCTCCCAGAGATCTCCATCTTAACACCAGCACCCAGCTTCACTCAACGACCAGCAAGCCACAGTGCTGGACAACCTGTGCCAAACAACTAGCAAAACAGGAACACAACCCCACCCATTAGCAGAGAGGCTGCCTAAAATCATAATAAGGCCACAGACACCCCAAAACACACCACCAGACGTGAACCTGCCCACTAGAGAGACAAGATCCAGCCTCTTCCACCACAACACAGGCACTAGTCCCCTCCACCAGGAAGCCTACACAACCCACTGAACCAACCTTAGCCACTGGAGACAGACATCAAAAACAGGAGGAACTACGAACCTGCAGCCTGCAAAAAGGAGACCCCAAACACAGTAAGATAAGCAAAATGAGAAAACAGAAAAACACACAGCAGATAAAGGAGCAAGATAAAAATGCACCAGACCTAACAAATGAAGAGGAAATAGGCAGTCTACCTGAAAAAGAATTCAGAATAATGATAGTAAGGTTGATCCGAAATCTTGGAGATAGAATGGACAATAGAATGGACAAAATGCAAGAATCAGTTAACAAGGACCTAGAAGAACTAAAGATGAAACAAGCAACGATGAACAACACAATAAATGAAATTAAAAATACTCTAGATGGGATCAATAGCAGAATAACTGAGGCAGAAGAACGGATAAGTGACCTGGAAGATAAAATAGTGGAAATAACTACTGCAGAGCAGAATAAAGAAAAAAGAATAAAGAGAACTGAGGACAGTCTCAGAGACCTCTGGGACAACATTAAACGCACCAACATTCGAATTATAGGGGTTCCAGAAGAAGAAGAGAAAAAGAAAGGGACTGAGAAAATATTTGAAGAGATTATAGTTGAAAACTTCCCTAATATGGGAAAGGAAATAGTTAATCAAGTCCAGGAAGCACAGAGAGTCCCATACAGGATAAATACAAGGAGAAATACGCCAAGACACATATTAATCAAACTGTCAAAAATTAAATACAAAGAAAGCATATTAAAAGCAGCAAGGGAAAAACAACAAATAACACATAAGGGAATCCCCATAAGGTTAACAGCTGATCTTTCAGCAGAAACCCTACAAGCCAGAAGGGAGTGGCAGGACATACTGAAAGTGATGGAGGAGAAAAACCTGCAACCAAGACTACTCTACCCAGCAAGGATCTCATTCAGATTTGATGGAGAAATTAAAACCTTTACAGACAAGCAAAAGCTGAGAGAGTTCAGCACCACCAAACCAGCTTTACAACAAATGCTAAAGGATCTTCTCTAGGCAAGAAACACAAGAGAAGGAAAAGACCTATAATAACGAACCCAAAACAATATAGAAAATGGGAATAGGAACATACATATCGATAATTACCTTAAATGTAAATGGACTAAATGCTCCCACCAAAAGACACAGATTAGCTGAATGGATACAAAAACAAGACCCTTACATATGCTGTCTACAAGAGACCCACTTCAGACCTAGAGACACATATAGACTAAAAGTAAGGGGATGGAAAAAGATATTCCATGCAAATGGAAACCAAAAGAAAGCTGGAGTAGCAATTCTCATATCAGACAAAATAGACTTTAAAATAAGGACTATTAAAAGAGACAAAGAAGGACACTACATAATGATCAAGGGATCGATCCAAGAAGAAGATATAACAATTGTAAATATTTATGCACCCAACATAGGAGCACCTCAATACATAAGGCAAATACTAACAGCCATAAAAGGAGAAATTGACAGTAACACATTCATAGTAGGGGACTTAAACACCCCACTTTCACCCATGGACAGATCATCCAAAATGAAAATAAATAAGGAAACACAAGCTTTAAATGATACATTAAACAAGATGGACTTAATTGATATTTATAGGACACTCCATCCAAAAACAACAGAATACACATTTTTCTCAAGTGCTCACGGAACATTCTCCAGGATAGATCATATCTTGGGTCACAAATCAAGCCTTGGCAAATTTAAGAAAATTGAAATTGTATCAAGTATCTTTTCTGACCACAACGCCATGAGACTAGATATCAATTACAGGAAAAGATCTGTAAAAAATACAAACACATGGAGGCTAAACAATACACTACTTAATAATGAAGTGATCACTGAAGAAATCAAAGAGGAAATCAAAAAATACCTAGAAACAAATGACAATGGAGACACAACGACCCAAAACCTGTGGGATGCAGCAAAAGCAGTTCTAAGGGGGAAGTTTATAGCAATACAAGCCCACCTTAAGAAGCAGGAAACATCTAGAATAAACAACCTAACCTTGCACCTCAAGCAATTAGAGAAAGAAGAACAAAAAAACCCCAAAGCTAGCAGAAGGAAAGAAATCATAAAAATCAGATCAGAAATAAATGAAAAAGAAATGAAGGAAACAATAGCAAAGATCAATGAAACTAAAAGCTGGTTCTTTGAGAAGATAAACAAAATAGATAAACCACTAGCCAGACTTATCAAGAAAAAAAGGGAGAAGACTCAAATCAATAGAATTAGAAATGAAAAAGGAGAGGTAACAACTGACACTTCAGAAATAAAAGAGATCATGAGAGATTACTACAAGCAACTCTATGCCAATAAAATGGACAATCTGGAAGAAATGGACAAATTCTTAGAAATGCACAACCTGCCAAGACTGAATCAGGAAGAAATAGAAAATATGAACAGACCAATCACAAGCACTGAAATTGAAACTGTGATTAAAAATCTTCCAACAAAGAAAAGCCCAGGACCAGATGGCTTCACAGGCGAATTCTATCAAACATTTAGAGAAGAGCTAACACCTATCCTTCTCAAACTCTTCCAAAATATAGCAGAGGGAGGAACACTTCCAAACTCATTCTACGAGGCCACCATCACCTTGATACCAAAACCAGGCAAGGTTGTCACAAAGAAAGAAAACTACAGACCAATATCACTGATGAACATAGATGCAAAAATCCTCAACAAAATACTAGCAAACAGAATCCAACAGCACATTAAAAGGATCATACACCATGATCAGGTGGGGTTTGTTCCAGGAATGCAAGGATTCTTCAATATACGCAAATCTATCAATGTGATAAACCATATTAACAAACTGAAGGAGAAAAACCATATGATCATCTCAATAGATGCAGAGAAAGCTTTTGACAAAATTCAACACCCATTTATGATAAAAACCCTGCAGAAAGTAGGCATAGAGGGAACTTTCCTCAACATAATAAAGGCCATATACGACAAGCCCACAGCAAACATCATCCTCAATGGTGAAAAACTGAAAGCATTTCCACTAAGATCAGGAACAAGACAAGGGTGCCCACTCTCACCACTCTTATTCAACATAGTTTTGGAAGTTTTAGCCACAGCAATCAGAGAAGAGAAGGAAATAAAAGGAATCCAAATCGGAAAAGAAGAAGTAAAGCTGTCACTGTTTGCAGATGACATGATCCTATACATAGAGAATCCTAAAGATGCTACCAGAAAACTACTAGAGCTAATCAATGAATTTGGTAAAGTAGCAGGATACAAAATTAATGCACAGAAATCTCTGGCATTCCTATATACTAATGATGAAAAATCTGAAAGTGAAATCAAGAAAACACTCCCATTTACCATTGCAACAAAAAGAATAAAATATCTAGGAATAAACCTACCTAAGGAGACAAAAGACCTGTATGCAGAAAACTATAAGACACTGATGAAAGAAATTAAAGATGATACAAATAGATGGAGACATATACCATGTTCTTGGATTGGAAGAATCAACATTGTGAAAATGACTCTACTACCCAAAGCAATCTATAGATTCAATGCAATCCCTATCAAACTACCACTGGCATTTTTCACAGAACTAGAACAAAAAATTTCGCAATTTGTATGGAAACACAAAAGACCCCGAATAGCCAAAGCAATCTTGAGAACAAAAAAAGGAACTGGAGGAATCAGGCTCCCTGACTTCAGACTATACTACAAAGCTACAGCTATCAAGACAGTATGGTACTGGCACAAAAACAGAAAGATAGATCAATGGAACAGGATAGAAAGCCCAGAGATAAACCCATGCACATATGGACACCTTATCTTTGATAAAGGTGGCAGGAATGTACAGTGGAAAAAGGACAGCCTCTTCAATAAATGGTGCTGGGAAAACTGGACAGGTACATGTAAAAGAATGAAATTAGAACACTCCCTAACACCATACACAAAAATAAGCTCAAAATGGATTAAAGACCTAAATATAAGGCCAGAAACTATCAAACTATTAGAGGAAAACATAGGCAGAACACTCTATGACATAAATCACAGCAAGATTCTTTCTGACCCACCCCCTAGAGTAATGGAAATAAAAACAAAAATAAACAAATGGGACCTAATGAAACTTCAAAGCTTTTGCACAGCAAAGGAAACCATAAACAAGACCAAAAGACAACCCTCAGAATGGGAGAAAATATTTGCAAATGAAGCAACTGACAAAGGATTAATCTCCAAAATTTACAAGCAGCTCATGCAGCTCAACAACAAAAAAACAAACAACCCAATCCAAAAATGGGCAGAAGACCTAAATAGACATTTCTCCAAAGAAGATATACAGACTGCCAACAAACACATGAAAGAATGCTCAACATCATTAATCATTAGAGAAATGCAAATCAAAACTACAATGAGATATCATCTCACACCAGTCAGAATGGCCATCATCAATAAATCTAGAAACAATAAATGCTGGAGAGGGTGTGGAGAAAAGGGAACCCTCTTGCACTGCTGGTGGGAATGTGAATTGGTTCAGCCACTATGGAGAACAGTATGGAGGTTCCTTAAAAAACTACAAATAGAACTACCATATGACCCAGCAATCCCACTACTGGGCATATACCCTGAGAAAACCGAAATTCAAAAAGAGTCATGTACCAAAATGTTCATCGCAGCTCTATTTACAATAGCCCGGAGATGGAAACAACCTAAGTGCCCATCATCGGATGAATGGATAAAGAAGATGTGGCACATATATACAATGGAATATTACTCAGCCATAAAAAGAAACGAAATTGAGCTATTTGTAATGAGGTGGATAGACCTAGAGTCTGTCATACACAGTGAAGTAAGTCAGAAAGAAAAAGACAAATACAGTATGCTAACACATATATATGGAATTTAAGAAAAAAAAAATGTCATGAAGAACCTAGGGGTAAGGCAGGAATAAAGACGCAGACCTCCTAGAGAATGGACTTGAGGTTATGGGGAGGGGGAAGGGTGAGCTGTGACGGGGCGAGAGAGAGTCATGGACATATACACACTAACAAAGGTAATAAGGTAGATAGCTAGTGGGAAGCAGCCGCATGGCACAGGGATATTGGCTCGGTGCTCTGTGACAGCCTGGAGGGGTGGGATAGGGAGGGTGGGAGGGAGGGAGACGCAAGAGGGAAGAGATATGGGAACATATGTATATGTATAACTGATTCACTTTGTTATAAAGCAGAAACTAACACACCATTGTAAAGTAATTATACCCCAATAAAGATGTTAAAAAAAAAAAAAAGAAAAAAAAAAGAAAATATTTCAAAATATAAATGGAGAAAATAATTTGGAAAAATTTGGTGAGTGGGGTTAAGTAGACATTTAAATAGATGTATAATCAGGACCAGAGAGGTCCACTAGTGGAAAGAGAACCTGGAACCCAACCATGCACTCAATCTTTTGGAAAACACTGATGGCACTTAAGCCATGGGGTTCAAAGTGTGGTCCAAACCTTAAGTGAGTACCAAACAAGGAACACACTGAGTTATTAAAATTGGACATACAATGGGAGTTATTATGAGGCATAAGACAAGGAATCAAGGGCTCAACTGGTGCAGCAGGACTAACAACACACTGATTCAATAATAAGCCACTAGGCTGTGGATCCAGCTATTGGATATGTTATTTTTCTATAGACCAACAAATCCCACTCTCTGCAATGGATTCAGCCTATAGATATGGATTTGAGGTTTTCTGAGGTAGATTTCCATGTGAGTCATGAAAGCACTGATGTCAAAGAGAGATGTCTCACATTAAAATCTTCTGAGAGAGCAGGAATTATGATGTGGTCATCAAACAGGCTCTAAGTGCATGAAGTAATTGGCAAGAAGCTCATGCATGAAAGCCATGACTTTTTGTTTAAAAGTGTTATTCTATATGTAAACTATATATAAATAATAAAAACATTATACACATAATCAATTATATATATATTTATATACATACGTAGTCAAGTTTTTTTATTTTTTTTATTTTTTCGGTACGCGGTCCTCTCACTGTTGTAGCCTCTCCTATTACAAAGCACAGGCTCTGGACGCGCAGGCTCAGCAGCCATGGCTCATGGGCCCAGCCACTCTGCGGAATGTGGGATCTTCCCGGACCGGGGCACGAACCCATGTCCCCTGCATCGGCAGACGGACTCTCAACCACTGTGCCACCAGGGAAGCCCCATAGTCAAGTTTTTCATTCAACTTAAGAATAAACTCACAAAACAAATAGAATGGCTCTCTGCGAGAAGAGTGAGTGGACAGAAATAAAGGGGATGTTGTTAAAAGATGTGATGACGAAGGAGTAAGGGAAGATGGCGGAAGAGTAAGACGCGGAGATCACCTTCCTCTCCACAGATACACCAGAAATACATCTACACGTGGAACAACTCCTGCAGAACACCTACTGAAGGCTGGCAGAAGACCTCAGACCTCCCAAAAGGCAAGAAACTCCCCACGTACCTGGGTAGGGCAAAAGGAAAAAAAGAATAAACAGAGACAAAAGAATAGGGACGGCACCTGCACCAGTGGGAGGGAGCTGTGAAGGAGGAAAAGTTTCCACACACTAGGAAGCCCCTTCGCGGGCGGAGACTGCGGGAGGCGGAGGGGGGAGCTTCGATGCCGTGGAGGAGTGCACAGCAACGGGTGCGGAGGGCAAAGCGGGGAGATTCCCGCACAGAGGATCGGTGCCGACCGGCACTCACCAGCCCGAGAGGCTTGTCTGCTCACCCGCCGGGACGGGCGGGGCTGCGAGCTGAGGCTCTGAGGCTAGGGTTTCGGTTTCGGACGGAGCGCAGGGAGAGGACTGGGGTTGGCGGCTTGAACATAGCCTGAAGGGGTTAGTGCACCACAGCTAGCCGGGAGGGAGTCCGGGGAAAAGCCTGCACCTGCCGAAGAGGCAAGAGACTTTTTCTTCCCTCTTTGTTTCCTGGTGCGTGAGGAGAGGGGTTTAAGAACGCTGCTTAAAGGAACTCCAGAGACGGGCGCAAGCCGCGGCTAAAAGCGCGAACCCCAGAGACGGGCGCGAGCCGCGGCTGAGGGCGCGGACCCCAGAGACGGGCGCGAGCCGCGGCTGAGGGCGCGGACCCCAGAGACGGGCGCGAGCTGCGGCTGAGGGCACTGACTCCAGAGACGGGCGCGAGCCGCGGCTGAGGGCGCTGACTCCAGAAACGGGCGCAAGCCGCGGCTGGAGGCGCGGACCCCAAGGCGGGCGGGAGACGTTGGGGCTGCTGCTGCCGCCACCAAGGGGCCTGTGTGCGAGCGCAGGTCGCTCTCCACTCCCCTCTTCCGCGGAGCCTGTGCAGCCCGCCACTGCCGGGTTCCCGGGATCCGGAGACGACTTCCCCGGGAGAGCGCACGGCGGGCCTCGGGCTGGTGCAGAGTCACGCCGGACTTTGCCGCCGCAGGCCCGCCCCGCATTCCGTGCCCCTCCCTCCCCGCCGCCGGCCTCCGTACGCCAGAACCCCCGAATCAGCGGCTCCTTTAACCCCGTCCTGTCTGAGCAAAAAACAGACGCCCTCCAGCGACCTACACGCAGAGGCAGGGCCAAATCCAAAGCTGAGCCCCTGTGAGCTGTGAGAACAAAGAAGAGAAAGGGAAATCTCTCCCAGCAGCCTCAGAAGCAGCGGATTAAAGCTCCACAATCAACTTGATGTACCCTGCATCTGTGGAATACATGAATAGACAGCCAATCATCCCAAATTAAGGAGGTGGACTTTGGGAGCAAGATCTATGATTTTTCTCCCTATTCCTCTTTTTGTGAATGTGTATGTGTATGCTTCTGTGTGAGATCTTGTCTGTATAGTCTTGCTTCCACCATTTGTCCTAGGTTCTATCCGTCCATGGTTTTTTCTTAAAATTTTTTTTTCTTAATAATCAATTTTAATTTTAAGAACGTTATTATACTTTACCTTCGTCCTTTCTTTCTTTCTTTCTTTCCTTCCTTCCTTCCCTCCTTTAGACAACGAATCATCCCAAATTGAGGAGGTGGTCTCTGACAGCAAGATTTATGATTTTTCCCCCTTTACCTCTTTTTGTGAGGGTGTATGTGTACGCTTCTGTGTAAGACTTTGTCTGTATAGCTTTGCTTCCAACATTTGTCCTAAGGTTCTATCCGTCCCTTTTTTTTTTTCTAATTAAGAATTTTTTAATTCAATAACTTTATTATACTCTATTTTATTTTTACTGTATCTTCTTTCTGTTTTCCCTTCTTTCCCTCCTTCCTTCCTTCCTCCCTCCCTCCTTTCGTTCCTTCTTGCCTTCTTTCCTTCCTTGCTTCTTTCTTTCTTCCTTCCTTCCTTCCTTCCTTCCCTCCTTCCTTCCCTCCTTTAGACAACGAATCATCCCAAATTGAGGAGGTGGTCTCTGACAGCAAGATTTATCATTTTTCCCCCTTTACCTCTTTTTGTGAGGGTGTATGTGTACGCTTCTGTGTAAGACTTTGTCTGTACAGCTTTGCTTCCTACATTTGTCCTAAGGTTCTATCCGTCCTTTTTTTTTTTTTTCTAATTAAGAATTTTTTAATTCAATAACTTTATTATACTTTATTTTATTTTTACTGTATCTTCTTTCTTTTTGTTTTTCCTTCTTTCCCTCCTTCCTTCCTCCCTCCCTCCCTCCCTCCTTTCATTCCTTCTTGCCTTCTTTCCTTCTTTGCTTCTTTCTTTCTTTCTTTCTTCCTTCCTTCCTTCCTTCCTTCCCTCCTTCCTTCCCTCCTTTCCTTCTTTCTTTCCTCATACGTCTACTAATTCCCTCTACTTTTTCTCCCTTTTATTCTGAGCCGTGTGGATGAAAGGCTCTTGGTGCTCCAGCCAGGAGGCAGGGCTCTGCCTCTGAGGTAGGAGAGCCAACTTCAAGACACTGGTTCACAAGAGACCTCCCAGCTCCAGATAATATCAAACGGCGAAAATCTCCCAGAGATCTCCATCTTAACACCAGCACCCAGCTTCACTCAACGACCAGCAAGCCACAGTGCTGGACAACCTGTGCCAAACAACTAGCAAAACAGGAACACAACCCCACCCATTAGCAGAGAGGCTGCCTAAAATCATAATAAGGCCACAGACACCCCAAAACACACCACCAGACGTGAACCTGCCCACTAGAGAGACAAGATCCAGCCTCTTCCACCACAACACAGGCACTAGTCCCCTCCACCAGGAAGCCTACACAACCCACTGAACCAACCTTAGCCACTGGAGACAGACATCAAAAACAGGAGGAACTACGAACCTGCAGCCTGCAAAAAGGAGACCCCAAACACAGTAAGATAAGCAAAATGAGAAAACAGAAAAACACACAGCAGATAAAGGAGCAAGATAAAAATGCACCAGACCTAACAAATGAAGAGGAAATAGGCAGTCTACCTGAAAAAGAATTCAGAATAATGATAGTAAGGTTGATCCGAAATCTTGGAGATAGAATGGACAATAGAATGGACAAAATGCAAGAATCAGTTAACAAGGACCTAGAAGAACTAAAGATGAAACAAGCAATGATGAACAACACAATAAATGAAATTAAAAATACTCTAGATGGGATCAATAGCAGAATAACTGAGGCAGAAGAACGGATAAGTGACCTGGAAGATAAAATAGTGGAAATAACTACTGCAGAGCAGAATAAAGAAAAAAGAATAAAGAGAACTGAGGACAGTCTCAGAGACCTCTGGGACAACATTAAACGCACCAACATTCGAATTATAGGGGTTCCAGAAGAAGAAGAGAAAAAGAAAGGGACTGAGAAAATATTTGAAGAGATTATAGTTGAAAACTTCCCTAATATGGGAAAGGAAATAGTTAATCAAGTCCAGGAAGCACAGAGAGTCCCATACAGGATAAATACAAGGAGAAATACGCCAAGACACATATTAATCAAACTGTCAAAAATTAAATACAAAGAAAGCATATTAAAAGCAGCAAGGGAAAAACAACAAATAACACATAAGGGAATCCCCATAAGGTTAACAGCTGATCTTTCAGCAGAAACCCTACAAGCCAGAAGGGAGTGGCAGGACATACTGAAAGTGATGGAGGAGAAAAACCTGCAACCAAGACTACTCTACCCAGCAAGGATCTCATTCAGATTTGATGGAGAAATTAAAACCTTTACAGACAAGCAAAAGCTGAGAGAGTTCAGCACCACCAAACCAGCTTTACAACAAATGCTAAAGGATCTTCTCTAGGCAAGAAACACAAGAGAAGGAAAAGACCTATAATAACGAACCCAAAACAATATAGAAAATGGGAATAGGAACATACATATCGATAATTACCTTAAATGTAAATGGACTAAATGCTCCCACCAAAAGACACAGATTAGCTGAATGGATACAAAAACAAGACCCTTACATATGCTGTCTACAAGAGACCCACTTCAGACCTAGAGACACATATAGACTAAAAGTAAGGGGATGGAAAAAGATATTCCATGCAAATGGAAACCAAAAGAAAGCTGGAGTAGCAATTCTCATATCAGACAAAATAGACTTTAAAATAAGGACTATTAAAAGAGACAAAGAAGGACACTACATAATGATCAAGGGATCGATCCAAGAAGAAGATATAACAATTGTAAATATTTATGCACCCAACATAGGAGCACCTCAATACATAAGGCAAATACTAACAGCCATAAAAGGAGAAATTGACAGTAACACATTCATAGTAGGGGACTTAAACACCCCACTTTCACCCATGGACAGATCATCCAAAATGAAAATAAATAAGGAAACACAAGCTTTAAATGATACATTAAACAAGATGGACTTAATTGATATTTATAGGACACTCCATCCAAAAACAACAGAATACACATTTTTCTCAAGTGCTCACGGAACATTCTCCAGGATAGATCATATCTTGGGTCACAAATCAAGCCTTGGCAAATTTAAGAAAATTGAAATTGTATCAAGTATCTTTTCTGACCACAACGCCATGAGACTAGATATCAATTACAGGAAAAGATCTGTAAAAAATACAAACACATGGAGGCTAAACAATACACTACTTAATAATGAAGTGATCACTGAAGAAATCAAAGAGGAAATCAAAAAATACCTAGAAACAAATGACAATGGAGACACAACGACCCAAAACCTGTGGGATGAAGCAAAAGCAGTTCTAAGGGGGAAGTTTATAGCAATACAAGCCCACCTTAAGAAGCAGGAAACATCTAGAATAAACAACCTAACCTTGCACCTCAAGCAATTAGAGAAAGAAGAACAAAAAAACCCCAAAGCTAGCAGAAGGAAAGAAATCATAAAAATCAGATCAGAAATAAATGAAAAAGAAATGAAGGAAACAATAGCAAAGATCAATGAAACTAAAAGCTGGTTCTTTGAGAAGATAAACAAAATAGATAAACCACTAGCCAGACTTATCAAGAAAAAAAGGGAGAAGACTCAAATCAATAGAATTAGAAATGAAAAAGGAGAGGTAACAACTGACACTTCAGAAATAAAAGAGATCATGAGAGATTACTACAAGCAACTCTATGCCAATAAAATGGACAATCTGGAAGAAATGGACAAATTCTTAGAAATGCACAACCTGCCAAGACTGAATCAGGAAGAAATAGAAAATATGAACAGACCAATCACAAGCACTGAAATTGAAACTGTGATTAAAAATCTTCCAACAAAGAAAAGCCCAGGACCAGATGGCTTCACAGGCGAATTCTATCAAACATTTAGAGAAGAGCTAACACCTATCCTTCTCAAACTCTTCCAAAATATAGCAGAGGGAGGAACACTTCCAAACTCATTCTACGAGGCCACCATCACCTTGATACCAAAACCAGGCAAGGTTGTCACAAAGAAAGAAAACTACAGACCAATATCACTGATGAACATAGATGCAAAAATCCTCAACAAAATACTAGCAAACAGAATCCAACAGCACATTAAAAGGATCATACACCATGATCAGGTGGGGTTTGTTCCAGGAATGCAAGGATTCTTCAATATACGCAAATCTATCAATGTGATAAACCATATTAACAAACTGAAGGAGAAAAACCATATGATCATCTCAATAGATGCAGAGAAAGCTTTTGACAAAATTCAACACCCATTTATGATAAAAACCCTGCAGAAAGTAGGCATAGAGGGAACTTTCCTCAACATAATAAAGGCCATATACGACAAGCCCACAGCAAACATCATCCTCAATGGTGAAAAACTGAAAGCATTTCCACTAAGATCAGGAACAAGACAAGGGTGCCCACTCTCACCACTCTTATTCAACATAGTTTTGGAAGTTTTAGCCACAGCAATCAGAGAAGAGAAGGAAATAAAAGGAATCCAAATCGGAAAAGAAGAAGTAAAGCTGTCACTGTTTGCAGATGACATGATCCTATACATAGAGAATCCTAAAGATGCTACCAGAAAACTACTAGAGCTAATCAATGAATTTGGTAAAGTAGCAGGATACAAAATTAATGCACAGAAATCTCTGGCATTCCTATATACTAATGATGAAAAATCTGAAAGTGAAATCAAGAAAACACTCCCATTTACCATTGCAACAAAAATAATAAAATATCTAGGAATAAACCTACCTAAGGAGACAAAAGACCTGTATGCAGAAAACTATAAGACACTGATGAAAGAAATTAAAGATGATACAAATAGATGGAGACATATACCATGTTCTTGGATTGGAAGAATCAACATTGTGAAAATGACTCTACTACCCAAAGCAATCTATAGATTCAATGCAATCCCTATCAAACTACCACTGGCATTTTTCACAGAACTAGAACAAAAAATTTCGCAATTTGTATGGAAACACAAAAGACCCCGAATAGCCAAAGCAATCTTGAGAACAAAAAAAGGAACTGGAGGAATCAGGCTCCCTGACTTCAGACTATACTACAAAGCTACAGCTATCAAGACAGTATGGTACTGGCACAAAAACAGAAAGATAGATCAATGGAACAGGATAGAAAGCCCAGAGATAAACCCATGCACATATGGACACCTTATCTTTGATAAAGGTGGCAGGAATGTACAGTGGAAAAAGGACAGCCTCTTCAATAAATGGTGCTGGGAAAACTGGACAGGTACATGTAAAAGAATGAAATTAGAACACTCCCTAACACCATACACAAAAATAAGCTCAAAATGGATTAAAGACCTAAATATAAGGCCAGAAACTATCAAACTATTAGAGGAAAACATAGGCAGAACACTCTATGACATAAATCACAGCAAGATTCTTTCTGACCCACCCCCTAGAGTAATGGAAATAAAAACAAAAATAAACAAATGGGACCTAATGAAACTTCAAAGCTTTTGCACAGCAAAGGAAACCATAAACAAGACCAAAAGACAACCCTCAGAATGGGAGAAAATATTTGCAAATGAAGCAACTGACAAAGGATTAATCTCCAAAATTTACAAGCAGCTCATGCAGCTCAACAACAAAAAAACAAACAACCCAATCCAAAAATGGGCAGAAGACCTAAATAGACATTTCTCCAAAGAAGATATACAGACTGCCAACAAACACATGAAAGAATGCTCAACATCATTAATCATTAGAGAAATGCAAATCAAAACTACAATGAGATATCATCTCACACCAGTCAGAATGGCCATCATCAATAAATCTAGAAACAATAAATGCTGGAGAGGGTGTGGAGAAAAGGGAACCCTCTTGCACTGCTGGTGGGAATGTGAATTGGTTCAGCCACTATGGAGAACAGTATGGAGGTTCCTTAAAAAACTACAAATAGAACTACCATATGACCCAGCAATCCCACTACTGGGCATATACCCTGAGAAAACTGAAATTCAAAAAGAGTCATGTACCAAAATGTTCATCGCAGCTCTATTTACAATAGCCCGGAGATGGAAACAACCTAAGTGCCCATCATCGGATGAATGGATAAAGAAGATGTGGCACATATATACAATGGAATATTACTCAGCCATAAAAAGAAACGAAATTGAGCTATTTGTAATGAGGTGGATAGACCTAGAGTCTGTCATACACAGTGAAGTAAGTCAGAAAGAAAAAGACAAATACAGTATGCTAACACATATATATGGAATTTAAGAAAAAAAAAATGTCATGAAGAACCTAGGGGTAAGGCAGGAATAAAGACGCAGACCTCCTAGAGAACGGACTTGAGGTTATGGGGAGGGGGAAGGGTGAGCTGTGACGGGGCGAGAGAGAGTCATGGACATATACACACTAACAAAGGTAATAAGGTAGATAGCTAGTGGGAAGCAGCCGCATGGCACAGGGATATTGGCTCGGTGCTCTGTGACAGCCTGGAGGGGTGGGATAGGGAGGGTGGGAGGGAGGGAGACGCAAGAGGGAAGAGATATGGGAACATATGTATATGTATAACTGATTCACTTTGTTATAAAGCAGAAACTAACACACCATTGTAAAGTAATTATACCCCAATAAAGATGTTAAAAAAAAAAAAAAGAAAAAAAAAAGAAAATATTTCAAAATATAAATGGAGAAAATAATTTGGAAAAATTTGGTGAGTGGGGTTAAGTAGACATTTAAATAGATGTATAATCAGGACCAGAGAGGTCCACTAGTGGAAAGAGAACCTGGAACCCAACCATGCACTCAATCTTTTGGAAAACACTGATGGCACTTAAGCCATGGGGTTCAAAGTGTGGTCCAAACCTTAAGTGAGTACCAAACAAGGAACACACTGAGTTATTAAAATTGGACATACAATGGGAGTTATTATGAGGCATAAGACAAGGAATCAAGGGCTCAACTGGTGCAGCAGGACTAACAACACACTGATTCAATAATAAGCCACTAGGCTGTGGATCCAGCTATTGGATATGTTATTTTTCTATAGACCAACAAATCCCACTCTCTGCAATGGATTCAGCCTATAGATATGGATTTGAGGTTTTCTGAGGTAGATTTCCATGTGAGTCATGAAAGCACTGATGTCAAAGAGAGATGTCTCACATTAAAATCTTCTGAGAGAGCAGGAATTATGATGTGGTCATCAAACAGGCTCTAAGTGCATGAAGTAATTGGCAAGAAGCTCATGCATGAAAGCCATGACTTTTTGTTTAAAAGTGTTATTCTATATGTAAACTATATATAAATAATAAAAACATTATACACATAATCAATTATATATATATTTATATACATACGTAGTCAAGTTTTTTTATTTTTTTTATTTTTTCGGTACGCGGTCCTCTCACTGTTGTAGCCTCTCCTATTACAAAGCACAGGCTCTGGACGCGCAGGCTCAGCAGCCATGGCTCATGGGCCCAGCCACTCTGCGGAATGTGGGATCTTCCCGGACCGGGGCACGAACCCATGTCCCCTGCATCGGCAGACGGACTCTCAACCACTGTGCCACCAGGGAAGCCCCATAGTCAAGTTTTTCATTCAACTTAAGAATAAACTCACAAAACAAATAGAATGGCTCTCTGCGAGAAGAGTGAGTGGACAGAAATAAAGGGGATGTTGTTAAAAGATGTGATGACGAAGGAGTAAGGGAAGATGGCGGAAGAGTAAGACGCGGAGATCACCTTCCTCTCCACAGATACACCAGAAATACATCTACACGTGGAACAACTCCTGCAGAACACCTACTGAAGGCTGGCAGAAGACCTCAGACCTCCCAAAAGGCAAGAAACTCCCCACGTACCTGGGTAGGGCAAAAGGAAAAAAAGAATAAACAGAGACAAAAGAATAGGGACGGCACCTGCACCAGTGGGAGGGAGCTGTGAAGGAGGAAAAGTTTCCACACACTAGGAAGCCCCTTCGCGGGCGGAGACTGCGGGAGGCGGAGGGGGGAGCTTCGATGCCGTGGAGGAGTGCACAGCAACGGGTGCGGAGGGCAAAGCGGGGAGATTCCCGCACAGAGGATCGGTGCCGACCGGCACTCACCAGCCCGAGAGGCTTGTCTGCTCACCCGCCGGGACGGGCGGGGCTGCGAGCTGAGGCTCTGAGGCTAGGGTTTCGGTTTCGGACGGAGCGCAGGGAGAGGACTGGGGTTGGCGGCTTGAACATAGCCTGAAGGGGTTAGTGCACCACAGCTAGCCGGGAGGGAGTCCGGGGAAAAGCCTGCACCTGCCGAAGAGGCAAGAGACTTTTTCTTCCCTCTTTGTTTCCTGGTGCGTGAGGAGAGGGGTTTAAGAACGCTGCTTAAAGGAACTCCAGAGACGGGCGCAAGCCGCGGCTAAAAGCGCGAACCCCAGAGACGGGCGCGAGCCGCGGCTGAGGGCGCGGACCCCAGAGACGGGCGCGAGCCGCGGCTGAGGGCGCGGACCCCAGAGACGGGCGCGAGCTGCGGCTGAGGGCACTGACTCCAGAGACGGGCGCGAGCCGCGGCTGAGGGCGCTGACTCCAGAAACGGGCGCAAGCCGCGGCTGGAGGCGCGGACCCCAAGGCGGGCGGGAGACGTTGGGGCTGCTGCTGCCGCCACCAAGGGGCCTGTGTGCGAGCGCAGGTCGCTCTCCACTCCCCTCTTCCGCGGAGCCTGTGCAGCCCGCCACTGCCGGGTTCCCGGGATCCGGAGACGACTTCCCCGGGAGAGCGCACGGCGGGCCTCGGGCTGGTGCAGAGTCACGCCGGACTTTGCCGCCGCAGGCCCGCCCCGCATTCCGTGCCCCTCCCTCCCCGCCGCCGGCCTCCGTACGCCAGAACCCCCGAATCAGCGGCTCCTTTAACCCCGTCCTGTCTGAGCAAAAAACAGACGCCCTCCAGCGACCTACACGCAGAGGCAGGGCCAAATCCAAAGCTGAGCCCCTGTGAGCTGTGAGAACAAAGAAGAGAAAGGGAAATCTCTCCCAGCAGCCTCAGAAGCAGCGGATTAAAGCTCCACAATCAACTTGATGTACCCTGCATCTGTGGAATACATGAATAGACAGCCAATCATCCCAAATTAAGGAGGTGGACTTTGGGAGCAAGATCTATGATTTTTCTCCCTATTCCTCTTTTTGTGAATGTGTATGTGTATGCTTCTGTGTGAGATCTTGTCTGTATAGTCTTGCTTCCACCATTTGTCCTAGGTTCTATCCGTCCATGGTTTTTTCTTAAAATTTTTTTTTCTTAATAATCAATTTTAATTTTAAGAACGTTATTATACTTTACCTTCGTCCTTTCTTTCTTTCTTTCTTTCCTTCCTTCCTTCCCTCCTTTAGACAACGAATCATCCCAAATTGAGGAGGTGGTCTCTGACAGCAAGATTTATGATTTTTCCCCCTTTACCTCTTTTTGTGAGGGTGTATGTGTACGCTTCTGTGTAAGACTTTGTCTGTATAGCTTTGCTTCCAACATTTGTCCTAAGGTTCTATCCGTCCCTTTTTTTTTTTTCTAATTAAGAATTTTTTAATTCAATAACTTTATTATACTCTATTTTATTTTTACTGTATCTTCTTTCTGTTTTCCCTTCTTTCCCTCCTTCCTTCCTTCCTCCCTCCCTCCTTTCGTTCCTTCTTGCCTTCTTTCCTTCCTTGCTTCTTTCTTTCTTCCTTCCTTCCTTCCTTCCTTCCCTCCTTCCTTCCCTCCTTTAGACAACGAATCATCCCAAATTGAGGAGGTGGTCTCTGACAGCAAGATTTATCATTTTTCCCCCTTTACCTCTTTTTGTGAGGGTGTATGTGTACGCTTCTGTGTAAGACTTTGTCTGTACAGCTTTGCTTCCAACATTTGTCCTAAGGTTCTATCCGTCCTTTTTTTTTTTTTTCTAATTAAGAATTTTTTAATTCAATAACTTTATTATACTTTATTTTATTTTTACTGTATCTTCTTTCTTTTTGTTTTTCCTTCTTTCCCTCCTTCCTTCCTCCCTCCCTCCCTCCCTCCTTTCATTCCTTCTTGCCTTCTTTCCTTCTTTGCTTCTTTCTTTCTTTCTTTCTTCCTTCCTTCCTTCCTTCCTTCCCTCCTTCCTTCCCTCCTTTCCTTCTTTCTTTCCTCATACGTCTACTAATTCCCTCTACTTTTTCTCCCTTTTATTCTGAGCCGTGTGGATGAAAGGCTCTTGGTGCTCCAGCCAGGAGGCAGGGCTCTGCCTCTGAGGTAGGAGAGCCAACTTCAAGACACTGGTTCACAAGAGACCTCCCAGCTCCAGATAATATCAAACGGCGAAAATCTCCCAGAGATCTCCATCTTAACACCAGCACCCAGCTTCACTCAACGACCAGCAAGCCACAGTGCTGGACAACCTGTGCCAAACAACTAGCAAAACAGGAACACAACCCCACCCATTAGCAGAGAGGCTGCCTAAAATCATAATAAGGCCACAGACACCCCAAAACACACCACCAGACGTGAACCTGCCCACTAGAGAGACAAGATCCAGCCTCTTCCACCACAACACAGGCACTAGTCCCCTCCACCAGGAAGCCTACACAACCCACTGAACCAACCTTAGCCACTGGAGACAGACATCAAAAACAGGAGGAACTACGAACCTGCAGCCTGCAAAAAGGAGACCCCAAACACAGTAAGATAAGCAAAATGAGAAAACAGAAAAACACACAGCAGATAAAGGAGCAAGATAAAAATGCACCAGACCTAACAAATGAAGAGGAAATAGGCAGTCTACCTGAAAAAGAATTCAGAATAATGATAGTAAGGTTGATCCGAAATCTTGGAGATAGAATGGACAATAGAATGGACAAAATGCAAGAATCAGTTAACAAGGACCTAGAAGAACTAAAGATGAAACAAGCAACGATGAACAACACAATAAATGAAATTAAAAATACTCTAGATGGGATCAATAGCAGAATAACTGAGGCAGAAGAACGGATAAGTGACCTGGAAGATAAAATAGTGGAAATAACTACTGCAGAGCAGAATAAAGAAAAAAGAATAAAGAGAACTGAGGACAGTCTCAGAGACCTCTGGGACAACATTAAACGCACCAACATTCGAATTATAGGGGTTCCAGAAGAAGAAGAGAAAAAGAAAGGGACTGAGAAAATATTTGAAGAGATTATAGTTGAAAACTTCCCTAATATGGGAAAGGAAATAGTTAATCAAGTCCAGGAAGCACAGAGAGTCCCATACAGGATAAATACAAGGAGAAATACGCCAAGACACATATTAATCAAACTGTCAAAAATTAAATACAAAGAAAGCATATTAAAAGCAGCAAGGGAAAAACAACAAATAACACATAAGGGAATCCCCATAAGGTTAACAGCTGATCTTTCAGCAGAAACCCTACAAGCCAGAAGGGAGTGGCAGGACATACTGAAAGTGATGAAGGAGAAAAACCTGCAACCAAGACTACTCTACCCAGCAAGGATCTCATTCAGATTTGATGGAGAAATTAAAACCTTTACAGACAAGCAAAAGCTGAGAGAGTTCAGCACCACCAAACCAGCTTTACAACAAATGCTAAAGGATCTTCTCTAGGCAAGAAACACAAGAGAAGGAAAAGACCTATAATAACGAACCCAAAACAATATAGAAAATGGGAATAGGAACATACATATCGATAATTACCTTAAATGTAAATGGACTAAATGCTCCCACCAAAAGACACAGATTAGCTGAATGGATACAAAAACAAGACCCTTACATATGCTGTCTACAAGAGACCCACTTCAGACCTAGAGACACATATAGACTAAAAGTAAGGGGATGGAAAAAGATATTCCATGCAAATGGAAACCAAAAGAAAGCTGGAGTAGCAATTCTCATATCAGACAAAATAGACTTTAAAATAAGGACTATTAAAAGAGACAAAGAAGGACACTACATAATGATCAAGGGATCGATCCAAGAAGAAGATATAACAATTGTAAATATTTATGCACCCAACATAGGAGCACCTCAATACATAAGGCAAATACTAACAGCCATAAAAGGAGAAATTGACAGTAACACATTCATAGTAGGGGACTTAAACACCCCACTTTCACCCATGGACAGATCATCCAAAATGAAAATAAATAAGGAAACACAAGCTTTAAATGATACATTAAACAAGATGGACTTAATTGATATTTATAGGACACTCCATCCAAAAACAACAGAATACACATTTTTCTCAAGTGCTCACGGAACATTCTCCAGGATAGATCATATCTTGGGTCACAAATCAAGCCTTGGCAAATTTAAGAAAATTGAAATTGTATCAAGTATCTTTTCTGACCACAACGCCATGAGACTAGATATCAATTACAGGAAAAGATCTGTAAAAAATACAAACACATGGAGGCTAAACAATACACTACTTAATAATGAAGTGATCACTGAAGAAATCAAAGAGGAAATCAAAAAATACCTAGAAACAAATGACAATGGAGACACAACGACCCAAAACCTGTGGGATGCAGCAAAAGCAGTTCTAAGGGGGAAGTTTATAGCAATACAAGCCCACCTTAAGAAGCAGGAAACATCTAGAATAAACAACCTAACCTTGCACCTCAAGCAATTAGAGAAAGAAGAACAAAAAAACCCCAAAGCTAGCAGAAGGAAAGAAATCATAAAAATCAGATCAGAAATAAATGAAAAAGAAATGAAGGAAACAATAGCAAAGATCAATGAAACTAAAAGCTGGTTCTTTGAGAAGATAAACAAAATAGATAAACCACTAGCCAGACTTATCAAGAAAAAAAGGGAGAAGACTCAAATCAATAGAATTAGAAATGAAAAAGGAGAGGTAACAACTGACACTTCAGAAATAAAAGAGATCATGAGAGATTACTACAAGCAACTCTATGCCAATAAAATGGACAATCTGGAAGAAATGGACAAATTCTTAGAAATGCACAACCTGCCAAGACTGAATCAGGAAGAAATAGAAAATATGAACAGACCAATCACAAGCACTGAAATTGAAACTGTGATTAAAAATCTTCCAACAAAGAAAAGCCCAGGACCAGATGGCTTCACAGGCGAATTCTATCAAACATTTAGAGAAGAGCTAACACCTATCCTTCTCAAACTCTTCCAAAATATAGCAGAGGGAGGAACACTTCCAAACTCATTCTACGAGGCCACCATCACCTTGATACCAAAACCAGGCAAGGTTGTCACAAAGAAAGAAAACTACAGACCAATATCACTGATGAACATAGATGCAAAAATCCTCAACAAAATACTAGCAAACAGAATCCAACAGCACATTAAAAGGATCATACACCATGATCAGGTGGGGTTTGTTCCAGGAATGCAAGGATTCTTCAATATACGCAAATCTATCAATGTGATAAACCATATTAACAAACTGAAGGAGAAAAACCATATGATCATCTCAATAGATGCAGAGAAAGCTTTTGACAAAATTCAACACCCATTTATGATAAAAACCCTGCAGAAAGTAGGCATAGAGGGAACTTTCCTCAACATAATAAAGGCCATATACGACAAGCCCACAGCAAACATCATCCTCAATGGTGAAAAACTGAAAGCATTTCCACTAAGATCAGGAACAAGACAAGGGTGCCCACTCTCACCACTCTTATTCAACATAGTTTTGGAAGTTTTAGCCACAGCAATCAGAGAAGAGAAGGAAATAAAAGGAATCCAAATCGGAAAAGAAGAAGTAAAGCTGTCACTGTTTGCAGATGACATGATCCTATACATAGAGAATCCTAAAGATGCTACCAGAAAACTACTAGAGCTAATCAATGAATTTGGTAAAGTAGCAGGATACAAAATTAATGCACAGAAATCTCTGGCATTCCTATATACTAATGATGAAAAATCTGAAAGTGAAATCAAGAAAACACTCCCATTTACCATTGCAACAAAAATAATAAAATATCTAGGAATAAACCTACCTAAGGAGACAAAAGACCTGTATGCAGAAAACTATAAGACACTGATGAAAGAAATTAAAGATGATACAAATAGATGGAGACATATACCATGTTCTTGGATTGGAAGAATCAACATTGTGAAAATGACTCTACTACCCAAAGCAATCTATAGATTCAATGCAATCCCTATCAAACTACCACTGGCATTTTTCACAGAACTAGAACAAAAAATTTCGCAATTTGTATGGAAACACAAAAGACCCCGAATAGCCAAAGCAATCTTGAGAACAAAAAAAGGAACTGGAGGAATCAGGCTCCCTGACTTCAGACTATACTACAAAGCTACAGCTATCAAGACAGTATGGTACTGGCACAAAAACAGAAAGATAGATCAATGGAACAGGATAGAAAGCCCAGAGATAAACCCATGCACATATGGACACCTTATCTTTGATAAAGGTGGCAGGAATGTACAGTGGAAAAAGGACAGCCTCTTCAATAAATGGTGCTGGGAAAACTGGACAGGTACATGTAAAAGAATGAAATTAGAACACTCCCTAACACCATACACAAAAATAAGCTCAAAATGGATTAAAGACCTAAATATAAGGCCAGAAACTATCAAACTATTAGAGGAAAACATAGGCAGAACACTCTATGACATAAATCACAGCAAGATTCTTTCTGACCCACCCCCTAGAGTAATGGAAATAAAAACAAAAATAAACAAATGGGACCTAATGAAACTTCAAAGCTTTTGCACAGCAAAGGAAACCATAAACAAGACCAAAAGACAACCCTCAGAATGGGAGAAAATATTTGCAAATGAAGCAACTGACAAAGGATTAATCTCCAAAATTTACAAGCAGCTCATGCAGCTCAACAACAAAAAAACAAACAACCCAATCCAAAAATGGGCAGAAGACCTAAATAGACATTTCTCCAAAGAAGATATACAGACTGCCAACAAACACATGAAAGAATGCTCAACATCATTAATCATTAGAGAAATGCAAATCAAAACTACAATGAGATATCATCTCACACCAGTCAGAATGGCCATCATCAATAAATCTAGAAACAATAAATGCTGGAGAGGGTGTGGAGAAAAGGGAACCCTCTTGCACTGCTGGTGGGAATGTGAATTGGTTCAGCCACTATGGAGAACAGTATGGAGGTTCCTTAAAAAACTACAAATAGAACTACCATATGACCCAGCAATCCCACTACTGGGCATATACCCTGAGAAAACTGAAATTCAAAAAGAGTCATGTACCAAAATGTTCATCGCAGCTCTATTTACAATAGCCCGGAGATGGAAACAACCTAAGTGCCCATCATTGGATGAATGGATAAAGAAGATGTGGCACATATATACAATGGAATATTACTCAGCCATAAAAAGAAACGAAATTGAGCTATTTGTAATGAGGTGGATAGACCTAGAGTCTGTCATACACAGTGAAGTAAGTCAGAAAGAAAAAGACAAATACAGTATGCTAACACATATATATGGAATTTAAGAAAAAAAAAATGTCATGAAGAACCTAGGGGTAAGGCAGGAATAAAGACGCAGACCTCCTAGAGAACGGACTTGAGGTTATGGGGAGGGGGAAGGGTGAGCTGTGACGGGGCGAGAGAGAGTCATGGACATATACACACTAACAAACGTAGTAAGGTAGATAGCTAGTGGGAAGCAGCCGCATGGCACAGGGATATTGGCTCGGTGCTCTGTGACAGCCTGGAGGGGTGGGATAGGGAGGGTGGGAGGGAGGGAGACGCAAGAGGGAAGAGATATGGGAACATATGTATATGTATAACTGATTCACTTTGTTATAAAGCAGAAACTAACACACCATTGTAAAGTAATTATACCCCAATAAAGATGTTAAAAAAAAAAAAAAGAAAAAAAAAAGAAAATATTTCAAAATATAAATGGAGAAAATAATTTGGAAAAATTTGGTGAGTGGGGTTAAGTAGACATTTAAATAGATGTATAATCAGGACCAGAGAGGTCCACTAGTGGAAAGAGAACCTGGAACCCAACCATGCACTCAATCTTTTGGAAAACACTGATGGCACTTAAGCCATGGGGTTCAAAGTGTGGTCCAAACCTTAAGTGAGTACCAAACAAGGAACACACTGAGTTATTAAAATTGGACATACAATGGGAGTTATTATGAGGCATAAGACAAGGAATCAAGGGCTCAACTGGTGCAGCAGGACTAACAACACACTGATTCAATAATAAGCCACTAGGCTGTGGATCCAGCTATTGGATATGTTATTTTTCTATAGACCAACAAATCCCACTCTCTGCAATGGATTCAGCCTATAGATATGGATTTGAGGTTTTCTGAGGTAGATTTCCATGTGAGTCATGAAAGCACTGATGTCAAAGAGAGATGTCTCACATTAAAATCTTCTGAGAGAGCAGGAATTATGATGTGGTCATCAAACAGGCTCTAAGTGCATGAAGTAATTGGCAAGAAGCTCATGCATGAAAGCCATGACTTTTTGTTTAAAAGTGTTATTCTATATGTAAACTATATATAAATAATAAAAACATTATACACATAATCAATTATATATATATTTATATACATACGTAGTCAAGTTTTTTTATTTTTTTTATTTTTTCGGTACGCGGTCCTCTCACTGTTGTAGCCTCTCCTATTACAAAGCACAGGCTCTGGACGCGCAGGCTCAGCAGCCATGGCTCATGGGCCCAGCCACTCTGCGGAATGTGGGATCTTCCCGGACCGGGGCACGAACCCATGTCCCCTGCATCGGCAGACGGACTCTCAACCACTGTGCCACCAGGGAAGCCCCATAGTCAAGTTTTTCATTCAACTTAAGAATAAACTCACAAAACAAATAGAATGGCTCTCTGCGAGAAGAGTGAGTGGACAGAAATAAAGGGGATGTTGTTAAAAGATGTGATGACGAAGGAGTAAGGGAAGATGGCGGAAGAGTAAGACGCGGAGATCACCTTCCTCTCCACAGATACACCAGAAATACATCTACACGTGGAACAACTCCTGCAGAACACCTACTGAAGGCTGGCAGAAGACCTCAGACCTCCCAAAAGGCAAGAAACTCCCCACGTACCTGGGTAGGGCAAAAGGAAAAAAAGAATAAACAGAGACAAAAGAATAGGGACGGCACCTGCACCAGTGGGAGGGAGCTGTGAAGGAGGAAAAGTTTCCACACACTAGGAAGCCCCTTCGCGGGCGGAGACTGCGGGAGGCGGAGGGGGGAGCTTCGAAGCCGCGGAGGAGTGCACAGCAACGGGTGCGGAGGGCAAAGCGGGGAGATTCCCGCACAGAGGATCGGTGCCGACCGGCACTCACCAGCCCGAGAGGCTTGTCTGCTCACCCGCCGGGACGGGCGGGGCTGCGAGCTGAGGCTCTGAGGCTAGGGTTTCGGTTTCGGACGGAGCGCAGGGAGAGGACTGGGGTTGGCGGCTTGAACATAGCCTGAAGGGGTTAGTGCACCACAGCTAGCCGGGAGGGAGTCCGGGGAAAAGCCTGCACCTGCCGAAGAGGCAAGAGACTTTTTCTTCCCTCTTTGTTTCCTGGTGCGTGAGGAGAGGGGTTTAAGAACGCTGCTTAAAGGAACTCCAGAGACGGGCGCGAGCCGCGGCTAAAAGCGCGAACCCCAGAGACGGGCGCGAGCCGCGGCTGAGGGCGCGGACCCCAGAGACGGGCGCGAGCCGCGGCTGAGGGCGCGGACCCCAGAGACGGGCGCGAGCTGCGGCTGAGGGCACTGACTCCAGAGACGGGCGCAAGCCGCGGCTGGAGGCGCGGACCCCAAGGCGGGCGGGAGACGTTGGGGCTGCTGCTGCCGCCACCAAGGGGCCTGTGTGCGAGCGCAGGTCGCTCTCCACTCCCCTCTTCCGCGGAGCCTGTGCAGCCCGCCACTGCCGGGTTCCCGGGATCCGGAGACGACTTCCCCGGGAGAGCGCACGGCGGGCCTCGGGCTGGTGCAGAGTCACGCCGGACTTTGCCGCCGCAGGCCCGCCCCGCATTCCGTGCCCCTCCCTCCCCGCCGCCGGCCTCCGTACGCCAGAACCCCCGAATCAGCGGCTCCTTTAACCCCGTCCTGTCTGAGCAAAAAACAGACGCCCTCCAGCGACCTACACGCAGAGGCAGGGCCAAATCCAAAGCTGAGCCCCTGTGAGCTGTGAGAACAAAGAAGAGAAAGGGAAATCTCTCCCAGCAGCCTCAGAAGCAGCGGATTAAAGCTCCACAATCAACTTGATGTACCCTGCATCTGTGGAATACATGAATAGACAGCCAATCATCCCAAATTAAGGAGGTGGACTTTGGGAGCAAGATCTATGATTTTTCTCCCTATTCCTCTTTTTGTGAATGTGTATGTGTATGCTTCTGTGTGAGATCTTGTCTGTATAGTCTTGCTTCCACCATTTGTCCTAGGTTCTATCCGTCCATGGTTTTTTCTTAAAATTTTTTTTTCTTAATAATCAATTTTAATTTTAAGAACGTTATTATACTTTACCTTCGTCCTTTCTTTCTTTCTTTCTTTCCTTCCTTCCTTCCCTCCTTTAGACAACGAATCATCCCAAATTGAGGAGGTGGTCTCTGACAGCAAGATTTATGATTTTTCCCCCTTTACCTCTTTTTGTGAGGGTGTATGTGTACGCTTCTGTGTAAGACTTTGTCTGTATAGCTTTGCTTCCAACATTTGTCCTAAGGTTCTATCCGTCCCTTTTTTTTTTTTTTTCTAATTAAGAATTTTTTAATTCAATAACTTTATTATACTCTATTTTATTTTTACTGTATCTTCTTTCTGTTTTCCCTTCTTTCCCTCCTTCCTTCCTTCCTCCCTCCCTCCTTTCGTTCCTTCTTGCCTTCTTTCCTTCCTTGCTTCTTTCTTTCTTCCTTCCTTCCTTCCTTCCTTCCCTCCTTCCTTCCCTCCTTTAGACAACGAATCATCCCAAATTGAGGAGGTGGTCTCTGACAGCAAGATTTATCATTTTTCCCCCTTTACCTCTTTTTGTGAGGGTGTATGTGTACGCTTCTGTGTAAGACTTTGTCTGTACAGCTTTGCTTCCAACATTTGTCCTAAGGTTCTATCCGTCCTTTTTTTTTTTTTTCTAATTAAGAATTTTTTAATTCAATAACTTTATTATACTTTATTTTATTTTTACTGTATCTTCTTTCTTTTTGTTTTTCCTTCTTTCCCTCCTTCCTTCCTCCCTCCCTCCCTCCCTCCTTTCATTCCTTCTTGCCTTCTTTCCTTCTTTGCTTCTTTCTTTCTTTCTTTCTTCCTTCCTTCCTTCCTTCCTTCCCTCCTTCCTTCCCTCCTTTCCTTCTTTCTTTCCTCATACGTCTACTAATTCCCTCTACTTTTTCTCCCTTTTATTCTGAGCCGTGTGGATGAAAGGCTCTTGGTGCTCCAGCCAGGAGGCAGGGCTCTGCCTCTGAGGTAGGAGAGCCAACTTCAAGACACTGGTTCACAAGAGACCTCCCAGCTCCAGATAATATCAAACGGCGAAAATCTCCCAGAGATCTCCATCTTAACACCAGCACCCAGCTTCACTCAACGACCAGCAAGCCACAGTGCTGGACAACCTGTGCCAAACAACTAGCAAAACAGGAACACAACCCCACCCATTAGCAGAGAGGCTGCCTAAAATCATAATAAGGCCACAGACACCCCAAAACACACCACCAGACGTGAACCTGCCCACTAGAGAGACAAGATCCAGCCTCTTCCACCACAACACAGGCACTAGTCCCCTCCACCAGGAAGCCTACACAACCCACTGAACCAACCTTAGCCACTGGAGACAGACATCAAAAACAGGAGGAACTACGAACCTGCAGCCTGCAAAAAGGAGACCCCAAACACAGTAAGATAAGCAAAATGAGAAAACAGAAAAACACACAGCAGATAAAGGAGCAAGATAAAAATGCACCAGACCTAACAAATGAAGAGGAAATAGGCAGTCTACCTGAAAAAGAATTCAGAATAATGATAGTAAGGTTGATCCGAAATCTTGGAGATAGAATGGACAATAGAATGGACAAAATGCAAGAATCAGTTAACAAGGACCTAGAAGAACTAAAGATGAAACAAGCAACGATGAACAACACAATAAATGAAATTAAAAATACTCTAGATGGGATCAATAGCAGAATAACTGAGGCAGAAGAACGGATAAGTGACCTGGAAGATAAAATAGTGGAAATAACTACTGCAGAGCAGAATAAAGAAAAAAGAATAAAGAGAACTGAGGACAGTCTCAGAGACCTCTGGGACAACATTAAACGCACCAACATTCGAATTATAGGGGTTCCAGAAGAAGAAGAGAAAAAGAAAGGGACTGAGAAAATATTTGAAGAGATTATAGTTGAAAACTTCCCTAATATGGGAAAGGAAATAGTTAATCAAGTCCAGGAAGCACAGAGAGTCCCATACAGGATAAATACAAGGAGAAATACGCCAAGACACATATTAATCAAACTGTCAAAAATTAAATACAAAGAAAGCATATTAAAAGCAGCAAGGGAAAAACAACAAATAACACATAAGGGAATCCCCATAAGGTTAACAGCTGATCTTTCAGCAGAAACCCTACAAGCCAGAAGGGAGTGGCAGGACATACTGAAAGTGATGAAGGAGAAAAACCTGCAACCAAGACTACTCTACCCAGCAAGGATCTCATTCAGATTTGATGGAGAAATTAAAACCTTTACAGACAAGCAAAAGCTGAGAGAGTTCAGCACCACCAAACCAGCTTTACAACAAATGCTAAAGGATCTTCTCTAGGCAAGAAACACAAGAGAAGGAAAAGACCTATAATAACGAACCCAAAACAATATAGAAAATGGGAATAGGAACATACATATCGATAATTACCTTAAATGTAAATGGACTAAATGCTCCCACCAAAAGACACAGATTAGCTGAATGGATACAAAAACAAGACCCTTACATATGCTGTCTACAAGAGACCCACTTCAGACCTAGAGACACATATAGACTAAAAGTAAGGGGATGGAAAAAGATATTCCATGCAAATGGAAACCAAAAGAAAGCTGGAGTAGCAATTCTCATATCAGACAAAATAGACTTTAAAATAAGGACTATTAAAAGAGACAAAGAAGGACACTACATAATGATCAAGGGATCGATCCAAGAAGAAGATATAACAATTGTAAATATTTATGCACCCAACATAGGAGCACCTCAATACATAAGGCAAATACTAACAGCCATAAAAGGAGAAATTGACAGTAACACATTCATAGTAGGGGACTTAAACACCCCACTTTCACCCATGGACAGATCATCCAAAATGAAAATAAATAAGGAAACACAAGCTTTAAATGATACATTAAACAAGATGGACTTAATTGATATTTATAGGACACTCCATCCAAAAACAACAGAATACACATTTTTCTCAAGTGCTCACGGAACATTCTCCAGGATAGATCATATCTTGGGTCACAAATCAAGCCTTGGCAAATTTAAGAAAATTGAAATTGTATCAAGTATCTTTTCTGACCACAACGCCATGAGACTAGATATCAATTACAGGAAAAGATCTGTAAAAAATACAAACACATGGAGGCTAAACAATACACTACTTAATAATGAAGTGATCACTGAAGAAATCAAAGAGGAAATCAAAAAATACCTAGAAACAAATGACAATGGAGACACAACGACCCAAAACCTGTGGGATGCAGCAAAAGCAGTTCTAAGGGGGAAGTTTATAGCAATACAAGCCCACCTTAAGAAGCAGGAAACATCTAGAATAAACAACCTAACCTTGCACCTCAAGCAATTAGAGAAAGAAGAACAAAAAAACCCCAAAGCTAGCAGAAGGAAAGAAATCATAAAAATCAGATCAGAAATAAATGAAAAAGAAATGAAGGAAACAATAGCAAAGATCAATGAAACTAAAAGCTGGTTCTTTGAGAAGATAAACAAAATAGATAAACCACTAGCCAGACTTATCAAGAAAAAAAGGGAGAAGACTCAAATCAATAGAATTAGAAATGAAAAAGGAGAGGTAACAACTGACACTTCAGAAATAAAAGAGATCATGAGAGATTACTACAAGCAACTCTATGCCAATAAAATGGACAATCTGGAAGAAATGGACAAATTCTTAGAAATGCACAACCTGCCAAGACTGAATCAGGAAGAAATAGAAAATATGAACAGACCAATCACAAGCACTGAAATTGAAACTGTGATTAAAAATCTTCCAACAAAGAAAAGCCCAGGACCAGATGGCTTCACAGGCGAATTCTATCAAACATTTAGAGAAGAGCTAACACCTATCCTTCTCAAACTCTTCCAAAATATAGCAGAGGGAGGAACACTTCCAAACTCATTCTACGAGGCCACCATCACCTTGATACCAAAACCAGGCAAGGTTGTCACAAAGAAAGAAAACTACAGACCAATATCACTGATGAACATAGATGCAAAAATCCTCAACAAAATACTAGCAAACAGAATCCAACAGCACATTAAAAGGATCATACACCATGATCAGGTGGGGTTTGTTCCAGGAATGCAAGGATTCTTCAATATACGCAAATCTATCAATGTGATAAACCATATTAACAAACTGAAGGAGAAAAACCATATGATCATCTCAATAGATGCAGAGAAAGCTTTTGACAAAATTCAACACCCATTTATGATAAAAACCCTGCAGAAAGTAGGCATAGAGGGAACTTTCCTCAACATAATAAAGGCCATATACGACAAGCCCACAGCAAACATCATCCTCAATGGTGAAAAACTGAAAGCATTTCCACTAAGATCAGGAACAAGACAAGGGTGCCCACTCTCACCACTCTTATTCAACATAGTTTTGGAAGTTTTAGCCACAGCAATCAGAGAAGAGAAGGAAATAAAAGGAATCCAAATCGGAAAAGAAGAAGTAAAGCTGTCACTGTTTGCAGATGACATGATCCTATACATAGAGAATCCTAAAGATGCTACCAGAAAACTACTAGAGCTAATCAATGAATTTGGTAAAGTAGCAGGATACAAAATTAATGCACAGAAATCTCTGGCATTCCTATATACTAATGATGAAAAATCTGAAAGTGAAATCAAGAAAACACTCCCATTTACCATTGCAACAAAAATAATAAAATATCTAGGAATAAACCTACCTAAGGAGACAAAAGACCTGTATGCAGAAAACTATAAGACACTGATGAAAGAAATTAAAGATGATACAAATAGATGGAGACATATACCATGTTCTTGGATTGGAAGAATCAACATTGTGAAAATGACTCTACTACCCAAAGCAATCTATAGATTCAATGCAATCCCTATCAAACTACCACTGGCATTTTTCACAGAACTAGAACAAAAAATTTCGCAATTTGTATGGAAACACAAAAGACCCCGAATAGCCAAAGCAATCTTGAGAACAAAAAAAGGAACTGGAGGAATCAGGCTCCCTGACTTCAGACTATACTACAAAGCTACAGCTATCAAGACAGTATGGTACTGGCACAAAAACAGAAAGATAGATCAATGGAACAGGATAGAAAGCCCAGAGATAAACCCATGCACATATGGACACCTTATCTTTGATAAAGGTGGCAGGAATGTACAGTGGAAAAAGGACAGCCTCTTCAATAAATGGTGCTGGGAAAACTGGACAGGTACATGTAAAAGAATGAAATTAGAACACTCCCTAACACCATACACAAAAATAAGCTCAAAATGGATTAAAGACCTAAATATAAGGCCAGAAACTATCAAACTATTAGAGGAAAACATAGGCAGAACACTCTATGACATAAATCACAGCAAGATTCTTTCTGACCCACCCCCTAGAGTAATGGAAATAAAAACAAAAATAAACAAATGGGACCTAATGAAACTTCAAAGCTTTTGCACAGCAAAGGAAACCATAAACAAGACCAAAAGACAACCCTCAGAATGGGAGAAAATATTTGCAAATGAAGCAACTGACAAAGGATTAATCTCCAAAATTTACAAGCAGCTCATGCAGCTCAACAACAAAAAAACAAACAACCCAATCCAAAAATGGGCAGAAGACCTAAATAGACATTTCTCCAAAGAAGATATACAGACTGCCAACAAACACATGAAAGAATGCTCAACATCATTAATCATTAGAGAAATGCAAATCAAAACTACAATGAGATATCATCTCACACCAGTCAGAATGGCCATCATCAATAAATCTAGAAACAATAAATGCTGGAGAGGGTGTGGAGAAAAGGGAACCCTCTTGCACTGCTGGTGGGAATGTGAATTGGTTCAGCCACTATGGAGAACAGTATGGAGGTTCCTTAAAAAACTACAAATAGAACTACCATATGACCCAGCAATCCCACTACTGGGCATATACCCTGAGAAAACCGAAATTCAAAAAGAGTCATGTACCAAAATGTTCATCGCAGCTCTATTTACAATAGCCCGGAGATGGAAACAACCTAAGTGCCCATCATTGGATGAATGGATAAAGAAGATGTGGCACATATATACAATGGAATATTACTCAGCCATAAAAAGAAACGAAATTGAGCTATTTGTAATGAGGTGGATAGACCTAGAGTCTGTCATACACAGTGAAGTAAGTCAGAAAGAAAAAGACAAATACAGTATGCTAACACATATATATGGAATTTAAGAAAAAAAAAATGTCATGAAGAACCTAGGGGTAAGGCAGGAATAAAGACGCAGACCTCCTAGAGAACGGACTTGAGGTTATGGGGAGGGGGAAGGGTGAGCTGTGACGGGGCGAGAGAGAGTCATGGACATATACACACTAACAAACGTAGTAAGGTAGATAGCTAGTGGGAAGCAGCCGCATGGCACAGGGATATTGGCTCGGTGCTCTGTGACAGCCTGGAGGGGTGGGATAGGGAGGGTGGGAGGGAGGGAGACGCAAGAGGGAAGAGATATGGGAACATATGTATATGTATAACTGATTCACTTTGTTATAAAGCAGAAACTAACACACCATTGTAAAGTAATTATACCCCAATAAAGATGTTAAAAAAAAAAAAAAGAAAAAAAAAAGAAAATATTTCAAAATATAAATGGAGAAAATAATTTGGAAAAATTTGGTGAGTGGGGTTAAGTAGACATTTAAATAGATGTATAATCAGGACCAGAGAGGTCCACTAGTGGAAAGAGAACCTGGAACCCAACCATGCACTCAATCTTTTGGAAAACACTGATGGCACTTAAGCCATGGGGTTCAAAGTGTGGTCCAAACCTTAAGTGAGTACCAAACAAGGAACACACTGAGTTATTAAAATTGGACATACAATGGGAGTTATTATGAGGCATAAGACAAGGAATCAAGGGCTCAACTGGTGCAGCAGGACTAACAACACACTGATTCAATAATAAGCCACTAGGCTGTGGATCCAGCTATTGGATATGTTATTTTTCTATAGACCAACAAATCCCACTCTCTGCAATGGATTCAGCCTATAGATATGGATTTGAGGTTTTCTGAGGTAGATTTCCATGTGAGTCATGAAAGCACTGATGTCAAAGAGAGATGTCTCACATTAAAATCTTCTGAGAGAGCAGGAATTATGATGTGGTCATCAAACAGGCTCTAAGTGCATGAAGTAATTGGCAAGAAGCTCATGCATGAAAGCCATGACTTTTTGTTTAAAAGTGTTATTCTATATGTAAACTATATATAAATAATAAAAACATTATACACATAATCAATTATATATATATTTATATACATACGTAGTCAAGTTTTTTTATTTTTTTTATTTTTTCGGTACGCGGTCCTCTCACTGTTGTAGCCTCTCCTATTACAAAGCACAGGCTCTGGACGCGCAGGCTCAGCAGCCATGGCTCATGGGCCCAGCCACTCTGCGGAATGTGGGATCTTCCCGGACCGGGGCACGAACCCATGTCCCCTGCATCGGCAGACGGACTCTCAACCACTGTGCCACCAGGGAAGCCCCATAGTCAAGTTTTTCATTCAACTTAAGAATAAACTCACAAAACAAATAGAATGGCTCTCTGCGAGAAGAGTGAGTGGACAGAAATAAAGGGGATGTTGTTAAAAGATGTGATGACGAAGGAGTAAGGGAAGATGGCGGAAGAGTAAGACGCGGAGATCACCTTCCTCTCCACAGATACACCAGAAATACATCTACACGTGGAACAACTCCTGCAGAACACCTACTGAAGGCTGGCAGAAGACCTCAGACCTCCCAAAAGGCAAGAAACTCCCCACGTACCTGGGTAGGGCAAAAGGAAAAAAGAGTAAACAGAGACAAAAGAATAGGGACGGCACCTGCACCAGTGGGAGGGAGCTGTGAAGGAGGAAAAGTTTCCACACACTAGGAAGCCCCTTCGCGGGCGGAGACTGCGGGAGGCGGAGGGGGGAGCTTCGAAGCCGCGGAGGAGTGCACAGCAACGGGTGCGGAGGGCAAAGCGGGGAGATTCCCGCACAGAGGATCGGTGCCGACCGGCACTCACCAGCCCGAGAGGCTTGTCTGCTCACCCGCCGGGACGGGCGGGGCTGCGAGCTGAGGCTCTGAGGCTAGGGTTTCGGTTTCGGACGGAGCGCAGGGAGAGGACTGGGGTTGGCGGCTTGAACATAGCCTGAAGGGGTTAGTGCACCACAGCTAGCCGGGAGGGAGTCCGGGGAAAAGCCTGCACCTGCCGAAGAGGCAAGAGACTTTTTCTTCCCTCTTTGTTTCCTGGTGCGTGAGGAGAGGGGTTTAAGAACGCTGCTTAAAGGAACTCCAGAGACGGGCGCGAGCCGCGGCTAAAAGCGCGAACCCCAGAGACGGGCGCGAGCCGCGGCTGAGGGCGCGGACCCCAGAGACGGGCGCGAGCCGCGGCTGAGGGCGCGGACCCCAGAGACGGGCGCGAGCTGCGGCTGAGGGCACTGACTCCAGAGACGGGCGCAAGCCGCGGCTGGAGGCGCGGACCCCAAGGCGGGCGGGAGACGTTGGGGCTGCTGCTGCCGCCACCAAGGGGCCTGTGTGCGAGCGCAGGTCGCTCTCCACTCCCCTCTTCCGCGGAGCCTGTGCAGCCCGCCACTGCCGGGTTCCCGGGATCCGGAGACGACTTCCCCGGGAGAGCGCACGGCGGGCCTCGGGCTGGTGCAGAGTCACGCCGGACTTTGCCGCCGCAGGCCCGCCCCGCATTCCGTGCCCCTCCCTCCCCGCCGCCGGCCTCCGTACGCCAGAACCCCCGAATCAGCGGCTCCTTTAACCCCGTCCTGTCTGAGCAAAAAACAGACGCCCTCCAGCGACCTACACGCAGAGGCAGGGCCAAATCCAAAGCTGAGCCCCTGTGAGCTGTGAGAACAAAGAAGAGAAAGGGAAATCTCTCCCAGCAGCCTCAGAAGCAGCGGATTAAAGCTCCACAATCAACTTGATGTACCCTGCATCTGTGGAATACATGAATAGACAGCCAATCATCCCAAATTAAGGAGGTGGACTTTGGGAGCAAGATCTATGATTTTTCTCCCTATTCCTCTTTTTGTGAATGTGTATGTGTATGCTTCTGTGTGAGATCTTGTCTGTATAGTCTTGCTTCCACCATTTGTCCTAGGTTCTATCCGTCCATGGTTTTTTCTTAAAATTTTTTTTTCTTAATAATCAATTTTAATTTTAAGAACGTTATTATACTTTACCTTCGTCCTTTCTTTCTTTCTTTCTTTCCTTCCTTCCTTCCCTCCTTTAGACAACGAATCATCCCAAATTGAGGAGGTGGTCTCTGACAGCAAGATTTATGATTTTTCCCCCTTTACCTCTTTTTGTGAGGGTGTATGTGTACGCTTCTGTGTAAGACTTTGTCTGTATAGCTTTGCTTCCAACATTTGTCCTAAGGTTCTATCCGTCCCTTTTTTTTTTTTTTTTCTAATTAAGAATTTTTTAATTCAATAACTTTATTATACTCTATTTTATTTTTACTGTATCTTCTTTCTGTTTTCCCTTCTTTCCCTCCTTCCTTCCTTCCTCCCTCCCTCCTTTCGTTCCTTCTTGCCTTCTTTCCTTCCTTGCTTCTTTCTTTCTTCCTTCCTTCCTTCCTTCCTTCCCTCCTTCCTTCCCTCCTTTAGACAACGAATCATCCCAAATTGAGGAGGTGGTCTCTGACAGCAAGATTTATCATTTTTCCCCCTTTACCTCTTTTTGTGAGGGTGTATGTGTACGCTTCTGTGTAAGACTTTGTCTGTACAGCTTTGCTTCCAACATTTGTCCTAAGGTTCTATCCGTCCTTTTTTTTTTTTTTCTAATTAAGAATTTTTTAATTCAATAACTTTATTATACTTTATTTTATTTTTACTGTATCTTCTTTCTTTTTGTTTTTCCTTCTTTCCCTCCTTCCTTCCTCCCTCCCTCCCTCCCTCCTTTCATTCCTTCTTGCCTTCTTTCCTTCTTTGCTTCTTTCTTTCTTTCTTTCTTCCTTCCTTCCTTCCTTCCTTCCCTCCTTCCTTCCCTCCTTTCCTTCTTTCTTTCCTCATACGTCTACTAATTCCCTCTACTTTTTCTCCCTTTTATTCTGAGCCGTGTGGATGAAAGGCTCTTGGTGCTCCAGCCAGGAGGCAGGGCTCTGCCTCTGAGGTAGGAGAGCCAACTTCAAGACACTGGTTCACAAGAGACCTCCCAGCTCCAGATAATATCAAACGGCGAAAATCTCCCAGAGATCTCCATCTTAACACCAGCACCCAGCTTCACTCAACGACCAGCAAGCCACAGTGCTGGACAACCTGTGCCAAACAACTAGCAAAACAGGAACACAACCCCACCCATTAGCAGAGAGGCTGCCTAAAATCATAATAAGGCCACAGACACCCCAAAACACACCACCAGACGTGAACCTGCCCACTAGAGAGACAAGATCCAGCCTCTTCCACCACAACACAGGCACTAGTCCCCTCCACCAGGAAGCCTACACAACCCACTGAACCAACCTTAGCCACTGGAGACAGACATCAAAAACAGGAGGAACTACGAACCTGCAGCCTGCAAAAAGGAGACCCCAAACACAGTAAGATAAGCAAAATGAGAAAACAGAAAAACACACAGCAGATAAAGGAGCAAGATAAAAATGCACCAGACCTAACAAATGAAGAGGAAATAGGCAGTCTACCTGAAAAAGAATTCAGAATAATGATAGTAAGGTTGATCCGAAATCTTGGAGATAGAATGGACAATAGAATGGACAAAATGCAAGAATCAGTTAACAAGGACCTAGAAGAACTAAAGATGAAACAAGCAACGATGAACAACACAATAAATGAAATTAAAAATACTCTAGATGGGATCAATAGCAGAATAACTGAGGCAGAAGAACGGATAAGTGACCTGGAAGATAAAATAGTGGAAATAACTACTGCAGAGCAGAATAAAGAAAAAAGAATAAAGAGAACTGAGGACAGTCTCAGAGACCTCTGGGACAACATTAAACGCACCAACATTCGAATTATAGGGGTTCCAGAAGAAGAAGAGAAAAAGAAAGGGACTGAGAAAATATTTGAAGAGATTATAGTTGAAAACTTCCCTAATATGGGAAAGGAAATAGTTAATCAAGTCCAGGAAGCACAGAGAGTCCCATACAGGATAAATACAAGGAGAAATACGCCAAGACACATATTAATCAAACTGTCAAAAATTAAATACAAAGAAAGCATATTAAAAGCAGCAAGGGAAAAACAACAAATAACACATAAGGGAATCCCCATAAGGTTAACAGCTGATCTTTCAGCAGAAACCCTACAAGCCAGAAGGGAGTGGCAGGACATACTGAAAGTGATGAAGGAGAAAAACCTGCAACCAAGACTACTCTACCCAGCAAGGATCTCATTCAGATTTGATGGAGAAATTAAAACCTTTACAGACAAGCAAAAGCTGAGAGAGTTCAGCACCACCAAACCAGCTTTACAACAAATGCTAAAGGATCTTCTCTAGGCAAGAAACACAAGAGAAGGAAAAGACCTATAATAACGAACCCAAAACAATATAGAAAATGGGAATAGGAACATACATATCGATAATTACCTTAAATGTAAATGGACTAAATGCTCCCACCAAAAGACACAGATTAGCTGAATGGATACAAAAACAAGACCCTTACATATGCTGTCTACAAGAGACCCACTTCAGACCTAGAGACACATATAGACTAAAAGTAAGGGGATGGAAAAAGATATTCCATGCAAATGGAAACCAAAAGAAAGCTGGAGTAGCAATTCTCATATCAGACAAAATAGACTTTAAAATAAGGACTATTAAAAGAGACAAAGAAGGACACTACATAATGATCAAGGGATCGATCCAAGAAGAAGATATAACAATTGTAAATATTTATGCACCCAACATAGGAGCACCTCAATACATAAGGCAAATACTAACAGCCATAAAAGGAGAAATTGACAGTAACACATTCATAGTAGGGGACTTAAACACCCCACTTTCACCCATGGACAGATCATCCAAAATGAAAATAAATAAGGAAACACAAGCTTTAAATGATACATTAAACAAGATGGACTTAATTGATATTTATAGGACACTCCATCCAAAAACAACAGAATACACATTTTTCTCAAGTGCTCACGGAACATTCTCCAGGATAGATCATATCTTGGGTCACAAATCAAGCCTTGGCAAATTTAAGAAAATTGAAATTGTATCAAGTATCTTTTCTGACCACAACGCCATGAGACTAGATATCAATTACAGGAAAAGATCTGTAAAAAATACAAACACATGGAGGCTAAACAATACACTACTTAATAATGAAGTGATCACTGAAGAAATCAAAGAGGAAATCAAAAAATACCTAGAAACAAATGACAATGGAGACACATCGACCCAAAACCTGTGGGATGCAGCAAAAGCAGTTCTAAGGGGGAAGTTTATAGCAATACAAGCCCACCTTAAGAAGCAGGAAACATCTAGAATAAACAACCTAACCTTGCACCTCAAGCAATTAGAGAAAGAAGAACAAAAAAACCCCAAAGCTAGCAGAAGGAAAGAAATCATAAAAATCAGATCAGAAATAAATGAAAAAGAAATGAAGGAAACAATAGCAAAGATCAATGAAACTAAAAGCTGGTTCTTTGAGAAGATAAACAAAATAGATAAACCACTAGCCAGACTTATCAAGAAAAAAAGGGAGAAGACTCAAATCAATAGAATTAGAAATGAAAAAGGAGAGGTAACAACTGACACTGCAGAAATAAAAGAGATCATGAGAGATTACTACAAGCAACTCTATGCCAATAAAATGGACAATCTGGAAGAAATGGACAAATTCTTAGAAATGCACAACCTGCCAAGACTGAATCAGGAAGAAATAGAAAATATGAACAGACCAATCACAAGCACTGAAATTGAAACTGTGATTAAAAATCTTCCAACAAAGAAAAGCCCAGGACCAGATGGCTTCACAGGCGAATTCTATCAAACATTTAGAGAAGAGCTAACACCTATCCTTCTCAAACTCTTCCAAAATATAGCAGAGGGAGGAACACTCCCAAACTCATTCTACGGGGCCACCATCACCTTGATACCAAAACCAGGCAAGGATGTCACAAAGAAAGAAAACTACAGACCAATATCACTGATGAACATAGATGCAAAAATTCTCAACAAAATACTAGCAAACAGAATCCAACAGCACATTAAAAGGATCATACACCATGATCAGGTGGGGTTTGTTCCAGGAATGCAAGGATTCTTCAATATACGCAAATCTATCAATGTGATAAACCATATTAACAAACTGAAGGAGAAAAACCATATGATCATCTCAATAGATGCAGAGAAAGCTTTTGACAAAATTCAACACCCATTTATGATAAAAACCCTGCAGAAAGTAGGCATAGAGGGAACTTTCCTCAACATAATAAAGGCCATATACGACAAGCCCACAGCAAACATCATCCTCAATGGTGAAAAACTGAAAGCATTTCCACTAAGATCAGGAACAAGACAAGGGTGCCCACTCTCACCACTCTTATTCAACATAGTTTTGGAAGTTTTAGCCACAGCAATCAGAGAAGAGAAGGAAATAAAAGGAATCCAAATCGGAAAAGAAGAAGTAAAGCTGTCACTGTTTGCAGATGACATGATCCTATACATAGAGAATCCTAAAGATGCTACCAGAAAACTACTAGAGCTAATCAATGAATTTGGTAAAGTAGCAGGATACAAAATTAATGCACAGAAATCTCTGGCATTCCTATATACTAATGATGAAAAATCTGAAAGTGAAATCAAGAAAACACTCCCATTTACCATTGCAACAAAAAGAATAAAATATCTAGGAATAAACCTACCTAAGGAGACAAAAGACCTGTATGCAGAAAACTATAAGACACTGATGAAAGAAATTAAAGATGATACAAATAGATGGAGACATATACCATGTTCTTGGATTGGAAGAGTCAACATTGTGAAAATGACTCTACTACCCAAAGCAATCTATAGATTCAATGCAATCCCTATCAAACTACCATTGGCATTTTTCACAGAACTAGAACAAAAAATTTCGCAATTTGTATGGAAACACAAAAGACCCCGAATAGCCAAAGCAATCTTGAGAACAAAAAAAGGAACTGGAGGAATCAGGCTCCCTGACTTCAGACTATACTACAAAGCTACAGTTATCAAGACAGTATGGTACTGGCACAAAAACAGAAAGATAGATCAATGGAACAGGATAGAAAGCCCAGAGATAAACCCATGCACATATGGACACCTTATCTTTGATAAAGGTGGCAGGAATGTACAGTGGAAAAAGGACAGCCTCTTCAATAAATGGTGCTGGGAAAACTGGACAGGTACATGTAAAAGAATGAAATTAGAACACTCCCTAACACCATACACAAAAATAAGCTCAAAATGGATTAAAGACCTAAATATAAGGCCAGAAACTATCAAACTATTAGAGGAAAACATAGGCAGAACACTCTATGACATAAATCACAGCAAGATTCTTTCTGACCCACCCCCTAGAGTAATGGAAATAAAAACAAAAATAAACAAATGGGACCTAATGAAACTTCAAAGCTTTTGCACAGCAAAGGAAACCATAAACAAGACCAAAAGACAACCCTCAGAATGGGAGAAAATATTTGCAAATGAAGCAACTGACAAAGGATTAATCTCCAAAATTTACAAGCAGCTCATGCAGCTCAACAACAAAAAAACAAACAACCCAATCCAAAAATGGGCAGAAGACCTAAATAGACATTTCTCCAAAGAAGATATACAGACTGCCAACAAACACATGAAAGAATGCTCAACATCATTAATCATTAGAGAAATGCAAATCAAAACTACAATGAGATATCATCTCACACCAGTCAGAATGGCCATCATCAATAAATCTAGAAACAATAAATGCTGGAGAGGGTGTGGAGAAAAGGGAACCCTCTTGCACTGCTGGTGGGAATGTGAATTGGTTCAGCCACTATGGAGAACAGTATGGAGGTTCCTTAAAAAACTACAAATAGAACTACCATATGACCCAGCAATCCCACTACTGGGCATATACCCTGAGAAAACCGAAATTCAAAAAGAGTCATGTACCAAAATGTTCATCGCAGCTCTATTTACAATAGCCCGGAGATGGAAACAACCTAAGTGCCCATCATCGGATGAATGGATAAAGAAGATGTGGCACATATATACAATGGAATATTACTCAGCCATAAAAAGAAACGAAATTGAGCTATTTGTAATGAGGTGGATAGACCTAGAGTCTGTCATACACAGTGAAGTAAGTCAGAAAGAAAAAGACAAATACAGTATGCTAACACATATATATGGAATTTAAGAAAAAAAAAATGTCATGAAGAACCTAGGGGTAAGGCAGGAATAAAGACGCAGACCTCCTAGAGAACGGACTTGAGGTTATGGGGAGGGGGAAGGGTGAGCTGTGACGGGGCGAGAGAGAGTCATGGACATATACACACTAACAAACGTAGTAAGGTAGATAGCTAGTGGGAAGCAGCCGCATGGCACAGGGATATTGGCTCGGTGCTCTGTGACAGCCTGGAGGGGTGGGATAGGGAGGGTGGGAGGGAGGGAGACGCAAGAGGGAAGAGATATGGGAACATATGTATATGTATAACTGATTCACTTTGTTATAAAGCAGAAACTAACACACCATTGTAAAGTAATTATACCCCAATAAAGATGTTAAAAAAAAAAAAAAAAGATGTGATGACAAATGTGGCAACTGACAGCTATCAAGTGCCCTAGAGAGAAGACTATACTGTTGCAAGAACAATAGTGAACAATGTTGATTTTGTTCTCTTCTGTTCTCTTTGCTTTAAAAAGCAGGGAAGCTTATAAAACTATTTAGAAAGTTTCCTAGACAACATGGTTACATGTTGGGAGATGTCATGTGCAAGCTTCAATTATCTGACAAAGCCACTTGGACACAACACATAATTTGCAGGAGGTTCTGGATATATGAGAGGCAAATAGAGCTCTAGAGATAAATATCACAGTGAATGAGAAATTAGAATTGTTGGGAAAACACAGAAGTAACATACCTTAGCAGTATTCCTCAACATGGCCTTTCTGAACTAAGAATGAATAATAAAAGGGGGTCTGACAATTCCTGATCCTTCTCTCTTCCTTCAGTTTCCAGCTGAATGGTTGAAAGGCTAGAAGTCTCCTACTTTGTAGAGTTTGCTGCTCAACAGAGATTCACTTAAGTCTTAGATACTGGAGGTTTTATCTGCTTATTTGATGATTGGAATTTTCTGCCTATTATTGATCTCTGCCACTCTTACGAACAACTTAAGTGTCTGACACAAGTGAGTTTATAAAGTAGACCATATTTTTTATCCATTAACTAGCACTTTATGTACTCTCCAAAATCTGTAATGAGCTTCACAGCATTTCCTCAGCAGTAGCACTGCCCAGTGAGGGATCATGTATCAAGGTACTTTCAGTCCATCTGCTGTAAAAGAAATTGACTGTTGATTATATTCTCCCCACCTCCAATTATCAGAGAGTTACTGCTTCTCCCTAATTTTGAAAAGTGGGACATAGTTACAGGGTATTTTTCTTTAATACTTCTGTATCTAACAAATAGGTGTGTTTTGTGATTTTTGATACTTGTTAGATTACGCACATTTACCTGCTTGAGGAAACATACTAGGAAAATTGTAAAACTTCATAGAGAAAGCTCATTAAAACTACCCTAAAATCTTCAAGGCATTTTAAAAATCATCCCTGTATCTAAAGTACAGGAAGAAAAGATGATCAAAGTTTTCAGTGTCAGTGAATTACCAGATGTTTTCCTATGTGCTTATGTACATTATCTCATTTAATACTCCCAGGAAACCCTGTGAGGTGCACATGAGTTTGCTATTTACAGTTGAGGAAGCTGCATTGCACTGGTGTTATATTAATTTGAAGGACCAGGATAAGATGCCAATTCCTGGGTCTCTAAAGCCTAGTATTTTTCAGTTATATTAATTAGCACTTCATGTACTCATAATCATGGCATATATTTGTTTGGAAATGTATAGTAATAATGACAGCAACAATAGTGCAAAAGCCGAACAGCTAACATTTATCAAAATTTAACATGTCATAGGACCTTTTCAAGTATGGCTTCATTTAATCATCAAAACAACTCTGAAAAATATTATTATTATTATATTTTAAAGGAAAAAAATGAAGTGAAGAGAAGGTAAATAATTTGCTCACATTTGCACAAATGCTAGTGATAGGCAGGTATTTAACCCCAAGTCTGATTCCAAAGTTCATGGCCATAATAACTGTGATAAGTGCTTAACTATGGTAAGTGCTTCCAAGTTCATTATTTTATCTGAACCTATAAAACTTTACGAGAGGGGTAGAGTAAGCATCCGTCCACTTTACAGGCAATGAAATGGAAGGTCTGACTTACAGGGAGCCGGTGAGTAGCAGGGCAATGTCTCAAGCTCAGGCCTTCTGATTCCAACCAACACACCTGCTACATGAAGTCACATGATGCTTGTGTAATGGAGAGAACATGGCATGTGCTTTCTGTGAAAGAAGACAGAGTTCCATGTTCTATCCCACAGCTTGCACACGTGAGTCATACTGAGCATCATCAAAAAAGGTAGAGCAAGACTGAAGTAAGTCTCTTCATCTTCTTGAGCCTGATTTCTCAGCCAGCCAAATCAACCTAAAAAAGCTACCTCACAAATGTATTGCTAAGAGTGAAAGAGCTAAGGTATGTGAATGTCCACCTCCAACCTGGGTTTCACAAATTTTGAGGGCTTAACACTATTTTACAGTAAACAAAATATAGTTCTTGTCTTCAAGCTATTTATAATCTGGTTGTGGGGTAAGAGTAGCCCTCATGCAGTAATAGCAAATAATGAAAAGTGTATGATGTCTGTGCAGAAGTTTAACAAAAATGAATACGAATGAGGGATGGTATCGTCAGGCGGACTTTAGGAAGAGATACTGAACTGATTCTTCAGGGCTCAGCTCTGTAATAAAGTGGGATTCCAGGTGAAGGGAATGATTTGCCTCTCTGTGATCCCTGTGGTTTTCCTAATGGGCTACCTTGGAAAAAGGTCTCCAGACCACATTCTTCTATGACTCTTCAAAAGTGTTTTAGGTGTAGACAGAGTAGCTGGTACCTTCAAACTTTGTGTCTTAATTTTCTGAGTTTATTTTTCAGACCTCTGCTAATCCACTGTAAAAATCCACAGACTTCTGGAAAGAGAAATACTGCAAATTCTTACCTAGCACTAACATCTTTGCATGTATAAATTTCTCATTTTGTTTTTCTGTCTATAAGTTAACTGAAAGCCAAAGACTAAGGGATATAAATGTTTAAAAGGAATAATGAGGGAACACAGCAGAGGGAGATAACACTGGTTGACAGTTCTAGTAAAGTATTAATATTTCTGACAGGTGGGGATTTTAAGAAGGCTTTGGGTATCCACAGGAAAGGAAACCTAAAGGTCTGTTGGTGGCAATGTGGTATCTCATTTCCCAGCTTATTATTTTAGTCCCATCTACTGTGTTTCTTAGGAAACACAGTATTTGCTCAGGAAATACCTAGAATATGAGAGACAAGAAACAACAGATGCAATCCTCATGAGCCCAGGATTCCCGTCCATTTATCAATGTAATTTTCACTTTTCCCAACCCTAGCAATCACCATTTATATAGTCCTTCTTTGACTTGACCTATATAAAGACAAATTACATATGGATGAGATTACTGACACCTTGAAAGCAGAGAGCTCAGTTTCTCCTAAGTGATCACAGCCATAGAGGATGTTGGTACCTAAGGCTCCCATCACCTCCACCCTTGACCTGTTCCAAGCAAGCTGACCAGATGTGAACTAGAAGCACCAGCAGCTATTTGCTTCAGGGTTTTCTCTGCCTGCAAGTGCCCACTCAGTCCTGTGAGAAAGGCATAGGTGAGTTAATGCTTCTTGTGAGATGTCCTAGAGCAAGGACTGATGGGACTACATGGATAAATACCCTGGTTATCACCTTGTGTGGAATACGTCTGATATACACTCTTTTAACTGACTCCCAGTGTTTCCAGTCAGATGAAGAGCCAGCTGCCCAAAGTAATAACATGTTTTTTTTTTGTTTTCTTTTCTTTTTTTGCTTTTTTTAATTGAAGTATAGTTGATTTACAATGTTGTGATAATTTCTACTCTACAGCAAAGTGATTCATTTATATATATGAATATATATATATATATATATATATATATATATATATATATATATATATATATATATATATATATACATCCTCTTTTATATTCTTTTCCATTATGGTTTATCCCAGGATATTGAATATAGTTCCCTGTGCTATACAGTAGGACTGTGTTGTTTATCCATTCTATATGTAATAGTTTGCATCTACTAACCCCAAACTCCCAGTCCATCCCTCAAACATGCTTAATACCACACTGGTTTTCTTCTCTGTTCCTGCCTTACTTCATTCCCTTAACAGTTTCCTGGGATCATCTCCCAAGTAAGCTATTTGCACTGGAATCATCATGTCAGAAAAGAATCCTACTCCTGGTAGAATTTCACATGATGTAGATGAAATGTGTATCACTGGATTCTCTTCAAGACCTGTCAGTTATATTGTAAAACGTAATAACATGACTTCATAGCAATTCATAGTTAAAAAAATCTTTAAAGCCACTTTAAATAAGACTTCATTTCTACCCAAAGAAGCCAAGTAAGAAGCCCATTAATAGTAATGCTTTGCTCTTGTGAATAATTTTGCACTTTCTAAAGCACTTTCCCATATTTAATCATATTTGATCCTCATGACAACCCTGTACAAAATGTAGGGCAGAAGTTAGCTTGAGGGACAATGTGGAGTGGTGGAAAGAGTTCTCTGAACTGGGAGTCTAGAGACCCAATTCTGTCAGTAATTAGCAGCCCATCCACAGGCAAGGCCTTAACTCTCTCTGGGCCTCGGTGTCCTCATCATGGTGCAGGGCTGGCTGGCAGGATTTCTAAGATTACTGCAAGTATTAACATTCTATGACAACCAAAATACAGAGATGGAGGGTAAGGTATGTGAGTGTGGGTTACCTTCCTTAGGGGCCAACAGTGGTTAGCAGCAGAACCAGGACTAAAAACAAGATCTAATAACTTTAGAGAAAGGGAGCATTAAGTAGCAAATGCTATCAAGTATTGATGAAGAGCCTTTCATATCAGCCACTGAGAGCACATGATGTACTACACATTGTCATAAATCCTGAAGAAAATCCTGCAAGATATGTTTTATTCCCAATATGCAGATTAGGAACCCTAGATTCCAAGTGTTTATGTCACCTGGCCTAGGTCACAAGCTCTCATTGGAGCTCCTGATATTTGAACCCCATTTATATGATTCCAAAAATGTCCTCTTCTGTTAAACAAGTATTTTTGGTTTTGTTTTACCAAAATGCAGGTTTCAAATCACCTGCATCTCTGATTATATTTCCTCATCTTTAAAATGGACATAATTGGGCTTCCGTTGTGGCACAGTGGTTGAGAGTCCACCTACCAATGCAGGGGACATGGGTTCGTGCCCCGGTCCGGGAAGATCTCACATGCTGTGGAGCGGCTGGGCCCGTGAGCCATGGCCACTGAGCCTGCGCGTCCAGAGCCTGTGCTCCGCAACGGGAGAGGCCACAACAGTAAGAGGCCCGCATATGGCGAAAACATAAAAATAAAACAAATAAATAAATAAATTAAATTAAATGAGCATAGTTATTCCCTTAGGGTATCTGAGAGGATTAAAAGTGATGAAGGTTTCAAAGTCTTCGGAATATGATTTCTGCTGAGTATATGTTACTGTTCTTCCCTAATCCCTATCAATTTTTCCACCAAAACAGCAAACCCAGCTTTCTACAAAGTCCACAATGGCAGCTTCATACAGCTGAAATCTGCCTCTCTCCTGTATTTATACATGGATAAGGCTGGGAGGTTGAGTGCTACATGAGAAACATGAATATCTTGTGATTTGATTTTTTTGTCCTGTCTCTGTTCTGATTCCAGCCATTAGATTTGTGAAAAAGTCAATGTCTATCTATGGTTCCAAGATTCATATTGTATTTAACTGGTCTGCATTGCCTACTCTTCTCAACATTTTACCCATGAGCTTGCGTGTGCCCACACATATGTATGTATGTATAGGAAGTGTGTATGATGAAGATGATTTCACTCCTCAGAAATTTCAGATTCTGCTAGTAAATGCTTCATAATTAGTGGACTATAACTGTACCATAAGGCTAGTAGGACATGTTGCATATGCTAGGGAAATTGCATAATAATTATACTTTAGCTTAAATAACATCAGGAAAAAGTTTAAGACTTTTAATTAATAGTTGAAAGATTAATCAATCAATAATTATAGTAATGGTTATAGGGTAGAACTGAGCTTAATTGGAGGGGGCTGGTTAAAGATTAGAATAAACTTTTCAGATTCCTTGTCTTGAAAATATTTTTAAAATGATGGATTTTATCTCATAGAGTTAAAAGGAAATGCCAGGATTGTAAATTATGTGTCCTTGGTAACTCGGCCATGAAAAGGAAAACACATGATTGAAGTAAAAGAAATTATTCTATTGTTCAGCCTGTACATCATTATATTGATATTTGTACAAGTTTGAGATTAATAGAGGAAAATATATATCTGAGGAAGTCTATAGAAAAAGAAAAAAAAAAGGAATTGCTTGAGACAGCTTTCTTTGGAAGCTAATTTCTCAGGGGTGCTCTTTCCATCTCCAAGGGCAAAATGGTTGTATGAATTCAAATGACATTCTTATCAAAGCATTATAGAAATAGATTCAGTAGAGATCAGACATCTCAAGGAGAAAGTCCCTGTTTATAGGATGGAGATGACCCCTCTCACTTACCTGATCTTTTCTAATCAAATCCAAATGGCAATTGGGACCAATATCAATTCTACCTGAAGATGGTTCATTTCTCTTTGGAGAACAGGTAGGTGATCTCATTTCAGGGTCATCTAATTGATGAGGATGAATCCCACAATGCACGGCCCAGATGGAGATTTACATGCTCAGGTTGGCATGAGTGGTGGTTTTTCAGAGTAGACAGCACCACATTATTGATCTTGCACATGATTCTCAGGAAGCACGCCAAATATAGTCTCAAAATCTCAATACAAGCAAGATTAGTCATACAGGAAGACAACCTCACAGCGTATTTTCAAAAGTCTTTCAGCCCACTAGAAAATCTATTTTGGCTACCAATTGGGGATTGGTTACTTCCACACTTGCCAATGACTTATACCCATTTCTTCTTGTTCCTTGTTCAACTTACTGTGTCCTCTCAACTTAAATGCAGTCCCAGTCATGGCAAGGATTTTGTATGTGAAAACATTTAACTAAATAGCTCATGAGCTTAATCAATAAAAATGCTTATATTTATTATTTATTGTATTTGTCCAAACACATACTGGTCATTGTGGTAGAAGCAAGTAAAGGAAAAGATTGTATATCCCCTCCCTTAACTTCTATAAAGCTAAAATACATTATTGACTGAGAGCGTAATGTAGTGATAGAGCAATGGAATTAAAGTCTAGCACTAATTTACCCATATTTTCTGTTTGGTTTTGGGTAAGTTACCTAAACTATCCTGTCTTCAGTTATTGTATGTCTAAGAAAAGCTTATTCTGATTTTTTTTCCATAGTTCATCACTGCATTGCAATTTTGACACTAACTATCTGGAGTTAGTCCAGGCTTCACAAGTTAAGGGCACAGATCCCCAACAAGTCTGGTCACGAGTTCTGGGGTTTCTGGGCCACCCACACTTTTGACCAACTGGTTACAAATTTGGCAGTCCCCACTACCACCTTGGGTTTGATAATTCACTAGACCAACTCATAGAACTCGGCCAAATACTATTACTTATGATAAGAATTCTAATATAAAGGATAAAAATAAGAACCTGTCAAAAGAAGACACCCATACAAGGAGGTATAGGATGGACTTGAATATGGGGCTCTCATGTCCTCTCCCCACGGAATCAGGGCACATCACCCTCCCAGCATATCTCTGTGTTCACAAATTAGGAAGCCCACCTGAGCTTTAGTGTCCAGAGTTTTTATTGATTTTTCCTCACATGGGCATGATTGATTTAATTATTGGCCATGTGATTGAACTCAATATTCAACTATATTTCCCTCTTCAGAGGTTGAAAGTTTGGGTTAATGTCACATAGCTTAAAGCCTCAACCCTCTAATAACATGGCTGGCTTTTCCAGCATGGCCTATCTCCATCCTGAAACTATGTAGGGGCCTATCATGAGTTACCTTTTTTTTTTTTTTTTTTGCAGTACGCGGGCCTCTCACCACTGTGGCCTCTCCCGCCGCGGAGCACAGGCTCCAGACGCGCAGGCCCAGCAGCCACGGCCCACGGGCCCAGCCGCTCCGCGGCACGCGGGATCCTCCCAGACCGGGGCACGAACCCCGCTCCCCTGCATCGGCAGGCGGACTCTCAACCACTGCGCCACCAGGGAAGCCCCATGAGTTACCTTTTGAACATAAACTAAGGTGTGGCCACAGGGTCACACCACGGATAGCAAAGATACTACTATCACTTACAAAATTCCAAGGAATTCCTGCCCAGGGACCTGGAAAAATGACCGGATAAATTAAATTATTTATTATACAACACCTATAGATTGTGTTCAGTAAAAAATATAATATATGCAATTATCTTTCTTTTACTTTAAATTACTAAGCAACAGTAACATGTCCTGATTTTATTGTTAGAAAATATGAGAACAATGCAATTTTTAATTTTTTAAAAATAAATTTGTTCATTTTATTTATTTATTTTTGGCTGCACTGGGTCTTTGTTGCTGCGCACAGGCTTTCTCTAGTTGCGGAGAGCAGGGGCTACTCTTCATTGCAGTGCATGGTCTTCTCATTGTGGTGGCTCCTCTTGTTGCAGAGCATGGACTCTAGGCACACGGGCTTCTGTAGTTGTGGTGCACAGGCTTAACTGCTCTGTGGCATGTGGAATCTTCCTGGACCAGGGCTCGAACCCGTGTCCCCTGCATTGGTAGGCAGATTCTTAACCACTGCACCACCAAGGAAGTCCACAATTTTTAGTTTTATTCACTGTGATACTATCACTGTGAAATACCACTTAAAATTTCAGAAGAGAGAAATGTCAATGCTGGCTTCAGCAGTCAGAAGAATTTTCATAGCTGAGATAGAACTTAAGCTGGGTTTTGAAGGATAAGTATAAATTACTAGAAAGAAATGATCCCTTATATTCCATGTAACCTGTTGATGCAGTCAAAATAATTTAATGAACGATAAATGTAGTCTTGCTGACTGATCTTTTCACATTTTGATTTATTGCTTTAATGTTTTGAGAACACACAGCTCAAGAGAACCCAAGTGTTTTCCTATAGATGCCCATGAAAACCAACTTATAAGGGAAATAGAGGAACAGCAGCCTTTCTACCAAGTGTCCCTTTCCTCCCTCTCCCTCCCACAGAGCACTGATCTCTCTGGTACCTGGATTATGGGGCAAGCCTGGTTCCATTCTAATCTCTATCAATTTCTAGCTTGATAAGTTTATACAAGATATTTGTCCTCTCAGAAACTTGGTTTCTTCACCTGCTAAGTGAAAATAGTACCTGCATGTCTACCTCAAAAGACTATTTTATGATCTAAAAGTGCTTTATAAATTTAACAAACCATCGTATTTTAGAATTGAGTTCAAAGGTAGAAATTAGGAAAAGTTGAAAACAGGCAATTCATCTTTAATAGTATTGCTGTCCCTTTCTGCTACCCCCTCTTTCCTTTCAGCAGATATTCCTTCACCTACCTCATTAGGAGAATTCTATTATTTCAGCTTATATTTCAGGAAGTTCTAAGAATTAGAACTAAGAATTATATTGTTCTACATATGAAGGAGGAGATTAAATATGTATAATGCTATAAACAGGAAACATCACCTGCCAGACAGAGAGTGAGTGACCCTGTACAGATAGGACGACATCTCTATCATTCTGATCTGGAAATCACAGTAGAGAGAGAAGGCAACAGTATAAACAAATAACCATAGTGCATTTCCTACTGTGATAAGTGCTATAAGTGCTATAAGAATGTATACTAAAAGTGCTGTGTACGTTTAAATACAAGAAAAATTAATTCTGACTCAGGGGAGGGTCAGGGCATGATTGGAAAAAGTGATGCTGTGCTTGGTCTTGAAAAACAGGTTGGGTTTGAGAGTCAAAGAAAGGGCTGCAGAAGCATTTAAAATGTAAGTTCTAGCATAAGTGAAGTGCCAGGGGTGGAAGAGCAGGGCACATTCTATGAGTAGTGGGTGGAGTGTCAAAGCCAGAATGTGAGAAATTTGGGATAAAACACTGAGAAGGTCCATCACATGGAGAAAGGCACAGCAGGTGTGTGTACAGGGAGGAGGCTGCTGATTACATCTTTGTTTTAGAACTACCACCCTTACTCTGGTGGAAGAGTTGAGAAACTCAAGTTTCTCATGCACAGGAGAAACTCAAGTTATGGAGTCTAAGAAACATTTCAGGGAGTGACTGGTAACATGATTTTTACTGTGGTATTCCTATGTGACACGCTCTGCTCAAAACCTACTAAATGTGTTATTACCTTAAATTGCTGAAACAACATTATAAAGTAAATACTCTTGTCATCTGTGTTTCATAGACAAGGAAGATGGGAGCCCAGGGACTTACGTAAATTGAGCAAAGTGGTACCAGGACATTTGGCTCCAGATTTATGTTTCTTAAACACCACAAGTTGACCAGGGTCCAAGCAAACAAAAAAATAGAGAAGGGAGAGATCTGTGCTTGACTGAGAGAAATTTCAGAACTATGATGCTCTGTACTTTTGAGTTCAAGTGAATGGTGATGCTAAAGGAATAGGAGGAGTAGAAGGGAAGATAAAGAGTATGGCTTGGGCTTCCCTGGTGGCACAGTGGTTGAGAGTCCGCCTGCCAGTGCAGAGGACACGGGTTCGTGCCCCGGTCCGGAAGGATCCCACATGCCGGGGAGCGGCTGGGCCCGTGAGCCATGGCCACTGAGCCTGTGCGTCCGGAGCCTGTGCCCCGCAACGGGAGAGGCCACAACAGTGATGAGGCCCGCTTATCGCATTAAAAAAAAAATAATAAAAAAAAAGAGTATGGCTTTAACTTGGTGAATTTTTGACCTATGTAGAATGTGCATAGATATTTAAGAGTCATTAACTTTCAATGAAAGTTGAAACCATGGAAATTCATGAACTTGCCAAGAAAGAGAATGTATCACAAAAGAAGAGAAGTCAGTTACCTGAAGAATTTTACATCAGTGAGGAATGTGTGGAGCCAATAGTTTGGATATCCCCTCTAATGATGAGTGCAGTTTCTTTCCCAATGACTTTGCATTGGTTAGAAGTTGATTGACATCTGCTTTCACCACAGTCCAGAGTTTTGACAGCCACTTCTCACAGAACTCACCACTACAAATGAGACTAAGAGTCCATGGCCGAAAGCCTAGGACTGTTGGGAGACACTTAATTACCTTAAAATCTCTACAGCCTGGGGAACATAATGGTTAATGGGGTAATCAGATGGAAGGTGTGGAATTTTAAATAGTAGACTGTGTCACTTAGAGTAGATTGTTTTTCCATTGGAGATGATAAAATGCTAGTGCATAAATGGTGACTGGAGCATAGCTTCAGCATTCATAAATCAATAATTGATAAAATGTACTCATGCATAGCTAAGTAGACTTTGTCTGGTAGGTTAAATAAACTGGTAATTGTATACTGCAGGGCTCAGGGGAATTATAGGTAGGGTTTTATTCACCAAAAAGAACTAGAGCTGGGTATTTCTTTATAAAAACCTGTCTGATTTGTTGGGTATCCCTAAGATTTTTATGGCTGTCAGCTACATATGTTAGGTGTATATTGGAAAGATGCTAAGGCTGCTTCCCAGGTGGAAGTATTTAATAGGCTGAGGAATTTTCCTCAGCTTCCTTAGGATCAAGCAGTTTTTCAAAGTTGAAGGTCTTCTAGTCTTTGGAGAGCACTTTCATATTTCCTGGCAAGAAAAAAAAGGAAAGAGGAGCACTTGGAAGGCTAGTCTAAAGTAGCAGATTGACCAGGAGCAAAGTTGTGATTTTGGAAACCCTGAAATAAAGCAGACTACCAGAATTGTGAACCTAGTAAGGGACTTTCTGATCATACTTCCTGGTACCTTCTCTACCTGGAGGCCTCTGCGGCACCCTGGATAAAATATTGGGTCATTATTGACATGTTGGCAAGTGTCACAATAGAAATGTTACATGGGACAACCATGGGAAGGCTCTGACAGTTCAAGGGAAAGTGTAAAGGTACAGTGTCACCACTTCTAATCTTCTGTAGTGTGTGAAGACCATTTCTAGACTATATTAAAATCACTTTTGAAAAATAAAGTAAGCATGTGACACATTTCCTGATTTATTCTTTCATTGTCTATGTTTATCTTTTATATGAATTCTTCCCCAACTAACCACACCAATGGATAAAAATGTCCCGTGTGCTGAATCCTTGTAATTGCCACAATCTTCATCACAGGGTCCTTGAATATTTGTGTGTACAGAACTCTTAAAGATCATATAAATAAATACCATTTCCCAGGTTCAAAAGCTGAAAACAAGACACTAGAAAGAGATTCCTCCAACTCAAATAATTTGTTAGTCTGAAGATCCAGCTCTGTTACTAACATAGACAAATCAGAAGAATGAAATGGTGTGACCTGGGCAGAGAACAATGGGTGGTGTGAGATGGTTAGGCAGGAGTGCAGGAAGCATGGGAGGACATGGGCTGTAGCAAGCAGAGTCTGAAAGGATTGGCAAGCACACTAAAGAACTGGGCTTAGTAGGTTCGGGAGAACATGCACAAATACTAATTGGGTAAAACTTGGTCAGATACAAATTTCAGAAACATAATTCTGGAGACAGTGGGAAAGATGGGATCAGAGGTCTTAGTTATGAAGGTAATTAAATATTCTTGGTGAGTAATAATAAGTTCTGAACTAAGAGAAATATATCATACTTCTCACTATTGAGTCCCTTAAATTATGTCTACTGTAAATATGTTTGTTTTCTTGAGTTAGATTCTAAATTCATTCAGGATGAGGTCATGGTCTTCCATTTAGCACAAAATTTATCATAGGATGGGATTTAGCAGAAGATCATTCAATGTGTTTTGAATGAAACGTGTGAGCACATGTTAGCTTTGGGGTGGTCATATGATAAAATGTACTCAAATCTTATTCTAACACACATCCATGCTTCAATATATACTAAATTCAAAATATTATGTAAGTCACTTAAATTGAGGGAGTTTCAATTTCTTATATTATAAAATATGAGAACTATATTTGATATACTCTAAATTCCTTTCCAACTTTAATGTTCTATCATTATGGTTTTCACAAACTCAGCAAGTAGTCATATTTACTGTCTCCATACGCCTGCTTAAAAAATTCACACTGGTTCACTCCTGTGATATCATCAACCATGGCTTCTACCCCCTTGCCAATTTTATAATTATGATAAAGGAGATTCATGTCGTTCAGAGGCCTTAAGGTTCAAAGTGATTCATATTTTCTAGATATTTCACTGTACTGTAGAGTCCTAAATGGACTCCTCATATTCTAAAGAAATGCATCTGCACAAAGAACATACTTTTCATCCTTCAATTGCATACACCTTGAGAAGAAAATAATGCAATTATCATTTAATTTTTGTAGTCTTTAAAATTTACATTCAATATATTTTGAGTTTTTCAGACTATCTGCAATGAGGTAAAAGTGAGTTAAAACAAAGTGTCTATTTCTATGCATGATTTGTAGATTTTGTAATTAATGTCATTTGTCAGAATCAACATGTTTCTTCCTGAATACTAGAGTCAAAAGACAGCTAGTAAAAGGGGGACTTCAGAGGAAAAGAAAGAATATTTTCTTGTTACTGTGAATGGGCAAGATTAAAATGTTTTGAACATCTGCTGTTCATAGTTCCTTTTTATTATGCAGTTATAGAAGAAGAATGGATCAATCTAGAAATACCTTTTTTTTTTCCTGTGGCAAGTTTGCTTTTATGATTGAAAACTGCTCAGGTGGGAGACCAATAGAACTGGGATGTTCTTATTAGTGGGAGGTTGCCCATTTCTGCTGAGAATTGATAAACAGATAACCATTTTTGATAGTCATGTATCTTAGGATCATTCTTTGTAGAATACTCCTGATTTTGACTTACTTTTGAATTACTTTCTATTTTTTTTTGGACATTTTAAAAATTATCAGTGAGAATATCAGGCATTAGACAACATGATAGCTATGTGTTTATAAATGATAGAAATTGAAAAAAAATCATAGCTGCAGTTGGATCTTTGTATATGACAGATGAGATTCTGTTGTTGAAGAGCCTGGAAAATAAACAGTAACTTGAGTGAGAGCTCTCAGGGAAAATATTTAATGGGGGTGGGAGACATCGAGGAGGACAGGATTGGGCAAGTCACTTTCATTCTCTCAGGCTTAGTTTTTTCATAAATAAGAAATTTGGGCAAATTTCTTTCTGGCTTTAAAATGTAAATATATACTTTGATGTATGTTTAATGTTTGTGGTAGGTAGAAAAAGACGTGTCCATATCGTAATCCCTGGAGCCTGAAATTATTATTATTAGATTACATGACAAAGGGGATTACAGTTGCATAGAATTATGTTTGCTAATCAGCTGATTTTGAAATAGGAAGATTTTCCTGGATTATCAGAGTAGGCCCACTGTAATCCCAAGGGTCCTTACAAGAGGAAGGGGAATGCAGGAAAGAGAGCCAGAGGGATGGCACCTTGCAGACCTGACTTGCGGTCACTGACTTTGGAGATGAAGAGAGAGAACCATGAGCCAAGGGATGTGAGCAGCCTTTAGAAGCCAAAAAATGCAAGGAAACAATCTTCTCTAGAGTCTCCAGAAAGAAACATAGCCTTGTTGACACTTTGATTTTACACCAGTGAGACCCATTTCAGACTTCTGACCTCCAAAAACTTAAGATATTAAAACCATGCTGCTTTTAAGTCACGAAATTGGTGGTAATTTGCTACAGAATGACCAGGAAATGAATATAATGTTAAAGGATCCATCATTCCAAATATGTTGAAGCAGGTTATTTCAAAAACTAAATAAAGGAACTTGAAATTGTTAATAACAATTTTGCTTACAAAAATATGTTTTATCACATGATTAGACAATTAATTATATAACTAAATATCATTTTATCTGAAATTTTCTTTTTATTCATCAACATACAAAATTAACAATTCTTAAAAATGTCAACACTGGTATACTGGGGAAAAATAGGCACAAAAATCATCCCCCAAATCAGTGGGCTCACTTCTAAAGAAGATGCAATTAATTAGTTTGTAGATAAGTTAGTTAGCTTTTTTTTTTTTTTTTAATATATTGTTAAACTCCAAACTTTCTACAGGTCACTCAACAACCAAGGAATGATGCAAATAAATTTTTAAAACATACTAAATAAGTCTTTTCTTTCCATGCTTATCATATTTGAGACATAGTTACTATGAATGAAGAGAAATTCATTTTCTCTCACCAAGCCATATCCACTTCTAACAAGTCTTTACAAAATCAATTGTTCATGCCCTTGCTTTCATCCTAATATTGAGATAAACATATATAGTATCAACTGGGTCTGCTGCATGAAATAAAAAATGTCAGGAAGATTGAGAAGGGACAGTAGCCTTGAGACTTTCCAAAGAGCTCCCAAAGGAGTCTCCAAATTTGACATGCTTACCAGATTCATGAAGCTAGGAGTAAAGGAATTCCTGTCTCCATTTCATGGTGGTTAGAGCTCTGGTGCACATGTATGGACCAAGCCTGAAATTAGAATCAGAATCTTACAAATTAGCCCTCAAATTTTACTTGTATATCCTCATCTGTCTTAATATGAGGACAAAAATGACTCCTCACTCACAGAAGTATTGTTTCTAATATCAACTGAAATGCCATAAAAGCAGTTTTTATTTTCATTTATGATAACATCAAAATGAATAAAATACTTAGAAAAAGTTTTAACCAAAGTGGCTAAGCTTGTATACTGAAAACTATAAAATGTCACTGAAAGAAATTAAAACATAAATAAATGGAAAAACATACTGCGTTTATGAATTGGAAGACTTAATAATGTTAAGATGACAATTCTACCCCAAATGACCTACAGATTTAATGCAATCCCTATCAAAATTCTAACAGCCTTTTCTTGTAGGTTAAAAAACAGAAACTGATCCTGAAGTTCATATGGAGTCTCAAGGCCTTGATTCTAAATAGCCAAAACCATCTTGAAAAAGTAGAAAAACTTGGAGACAACACACTTCCTGTATTCAAAGTTACTGCAAAGTTACAGTAATTAAAACAGTGTGGAACTGGCATCAGGACAGACATAGACACTAGTGGAGTAGAATAAAGGGCCCAGAAAGAAACTCAGATGTATGGTCAACTGATTTTTGGCAAGGGTGCCAAAACCTTTCAATGGGGGAAAGGACTGCCTTTTCAATTTATGGTGCTGGAATAACTGGATGTTCAAATAAGCAAAAGAATGAAATCGGACCCTCACCTACATCATATACAAAAATTAACTCAAAATGGATTGAAGACCTAAATGTAAGACGTAAAACTGCAAAACTCTTAGGAGAAAACAGGGGAAACAATTCATGACATCGGGTTTGGTAATGATTTTTTGTATAGGATACTAAAGGCACAGACAACAAAAGGGAAAATAGATCATTGGATTTCAATAAAATTTATAATTTGTGCATCAAAGGACATTATCAAGAGTGAAAAGACAACCCACTGAATGGAATAAAATATTTACAAATCATATATATGATAAAGCATTAACATTGAATATATAAAGAATTTGTACAGCTCAATAGCAATGACAACAACAAACAAACTAATTCAAAAATGGACAAAGACTTAAACAGGCATTTATCCAAAGAAGGTATGCAAATGTCTAGTAAGAACCTGAAAAGATATTCAACTTTTACCGTCATCAGGGAAATGCAAATCAAAACCACAATAAGATATCATTTCATACACATTGGGATGGCTATTATCTTAAAAAGTGGAAAATATTATTTTAAAAATTGTTAATATGGATATGGAAAAATTGGAATACTCCTGTATTGCTGGTGGGGATGTAAAATGAGGTAGCTGCTGTGAAAAATAGTTTGATGGTTCCTCAAAAAGTTAAGCGTAGAATTATTATATGATCTAACAATTCCACTCCTAGGTACATACCCAAAATAATTGAAAGAGTTAAATTGATACCTTATAACAATTTTTCACAAAGCATTTTTTACAAAAGGCAAAAGGTAGAAAAAACCTAGGTGTCCATTGTGTACACACAATGAAACATTATTCAGCCATATAAATAAATGAAATGCTGATACATGCTACAACGTGAGTGAATTTTGAAAACGTTATACAAAATAAAGTAAGCCAGACACAAAGGGACAAATATTATATGATATCACTTATATGGGCTACTTAGAATAAGCAAATGCATAGAGACACAAAGTAAAAGAGAGGTTATGTGCTGTTAGTGGAAGGGGAAAATTGGGGGTTACTCTTTAATGGGTATAGCATTTCTGTTTGGGATAATGAAAAAGTTTTGGGAATGTATAGTGGTGACGGTTGCACAAAACTGAATTTACTTAATATCACTGAATTATACACTTAAAAATGGTGAATTTTATGTTATATATATTTTGCAACAATAAAAAAATGCAAAATAAAACCCAGTTTGAATAATAATATAATAACAGAATTAGCTAAAATTTACTATGCATTTAATTTATACCCTGTATATTCTGACTGCTTTACCTGTATTAATTATTTTACCTTTACAATACCAGTATGTGGAAAATTTTCTTATTATTATACCCATTTTCAAAAAGTTGAAACAGAGGTTTAATAACTTGTCTCAGATCACATAATAAGTGTGTGCGGTGGGCAGGAGGACTCAGATTTGAATCCACAAAATATGGCTCTAGATCCATGTTCTTAAGTTGCCTCTTGAATCATCCTAATGCTTCCCAAATTATTGCTTAATTGTAAAAAATTTCAAATAACTGTCTCACAATTTATTCTGAATAAAACATTTTCAGAACCAATAGGGTTTTAGCTATATTTAGTAGAGACATTAGGATTTGGGTCTCAATTCAGGAGTAACTGACTAGGAAAATTTGGCTCTGGATCTCCAGCACTAGCTTTTCCCCCTGCTGTCAGGAAAGGTCTTTGTTGGGGGCAGTAAAATAGCACAGATGAGATAAAGTGGGGAGTAAGGAAATGGATGATTTTCCCTTCCACCTCCCCTTTACTCCTAGCAATGCTGGGGACCTTGTCTGTAGCCCTAGGACCTTCCAAACATGTCTTCTACAAAGGATGTCTCTGTGGAGTTTTCAGATGAATTGGAGACCAAGTTTGTAAGTATTTACAACTAGTCAAGTCAGAGCTTCTAGAAAAATGGTTCCTGAAGGCAACTGTCTACATGACTCTGCATTTGATAAGCAAATCTTGGCAAAGTAACTTTCCTCCTGGGGGAGTCACTTCTTTATCTTGTAGTAAGAAATTTAATTTTAGAAATCAAATTTTTCTAATCCCCAAACCCTTGATTTAGGATTCCTCACAGGACTTCAGAGGGAGGTGACCCTACTTGAGAACAGACATGTGCCATATCTGTCTTACAGATGGCTCCTACATCCTGTGTAATTTGATATTTCTTTCTGTTCTGCAGTTAGGTGGCTCAGATTCTTAATTAAAAGATTCATTTCGATGGCAGCTTTTTATAAAGCAAATATCTGCACATGAAGGAAGAGGAGAGAGAACAGAAGGAGGAGGGAACACTGTCTGCTTTCCACCAGATACTGAAACGTTCCACTAATCTTTTTTTTGCACCTTGTGGAGTTTCAATTTTCCCTTTAAAATGTGGATTAAACAAAGTTGCCAAAAAACATATGCTTTTGTGTCAAACATTTCACTTATTTGGGAGGCTGAAAGCAGCTTGAGAATGCTCACTGCCTCTGCCTGAGGAAATGGAGCAGGGTGGTTTGGGCTTTTAATTCGAATCTTCTGGAAGCTGAGGTGTGGACACTGGGGGTGTGACATGGGATGGACCATGGGTGGGCTGCAAGGACATCTCAGGTGGTTGCTCCCAGAGGACAGAGGAATCAGGGCCAGTTGCCAACTTGGATACTGGCCCTACCTCTCTGGGCACTGATCTTATTAAGTTTCACAGCTAATCATGGTTGGGGTGAGTCATCACTTGATTAGAGGAGACCTCAAGGCAAATCCATCTGCTGTAGGCAAACTGCTAAGACAGTGGCCAGCTTTCTGCCACGTGCCTGCAGGCCTGACCTTCAGCCTACCTTCCAAGTAAGACCTAAATTATGCAATTTCATGGAGGTAGACTTCTAAATGTGGTGCTTAGGAAGTGGAAGGGCAAAGAGTTGTGGGTCTTGGCACAGATGTTCCAGAAATTTAACTGTTATAGACTGTTCCAACTGGCCAGTAACACCAAGGGTGACTGTCAAATGACTTGGGTTTGTGGGCAAAGTTACAGTTTAACAAAAGATAAGAAAAATAATGGCTTTGACCCATATTGCAGAGACATAAGGTAGTAATTCTTCTCAAACTACTAGTTTTGGGACTTTGAGATGTTAATTTAATCTCCCTGAACCTCAATTGCCTCATTTATCAAATAATATGCCTACCCTACATTTTGACCAGGGATTATTTGGTGATAAAATAAAATGTGTATGAATACATGATTACAATCTGACAAATTACATTTTTTTTCTCTTATTTCTTGATTAGGTTAATGTGGATGATAGTAATAGCAGACATTTATAGGAAATTTTATAATTCCTAAGCTATGAGGTATGAGTGAGAGTTTTTAGATAAATCATGTTACATAGACTTCTCTCACCTCTGAATTAGGCAATATTGTTCCCATTTTGGAGATGAATAAATCAAGACTCTCTGAGACTTCAACTAATTTGCTCCACATTATTCCACTAATACTTGGTTAAAAAAAGAAAGAAAGAAAGAAATCAACACTTAGCTGGTTGAATTCCAAGCTAATACTTTCCTCTTTGTTGTCCTCTGTCATTGACAGTGAAGTAATGTTTCACTCAGTCCTTACTGCCTCACTTTATTTATCATGATATATTTGCAAGTTATTTGAATATAGTGAATATTGTAATTTCTTCTCCTGACCCCCCAATGTCAAAATGTCTTTAAGGAATTCATGAACCAAAAGTACAATTATTAAATGATTTTCAAGTCAAGAAACACTGAGTTAGCTCCTCTATCTTTGCTATATAACACTACTTACTTTAGTAAATGATATTAATTCATTCATTTTTAGAAACAATTAGAGACAGAATGTGGAGTTAGACTCTCCAAGATTGAGTTGTAGCTCCTACACTTGCAAATTGTGTCCAACTCAGTTTGGTGTGACTCAGTATCCTCATCTGTAAGTTGGAAAAGTAGACTATCTAAGGGCTTTTGTGATTATGAAATGACTAGAACAGTTTCTAGTATATACTGAGTACTGTTCACACTCACTAGCTATTCCTCTTATGCATCAGTGATTTGCTCTGTCTTTGCAGTGTAATTATGATGGGCCTATTCCCCGTCCAGATTCCATCCTTGGCTTCCTATAAATAGCAGCTATTATTGTCCACATTAAGCTGCAAGGGAACTAAATTCCTTCATGAAGTTATTTCATTAGAGCTTTATTTTCTTATTTTCTGGAATACTTTTCAATCTTCCAGGGTCCTAAAGGGGAGATAGATAGGGAGCCAAATTATATATGAGCTTTCTAATAATCTTAGTTCAGAAAAAGATGTATTAGGAAGAGTAAGTGGATGGGAGATGGGGTGGGGAGTGGGAATAGGAGTAAGAGGCTAGGGTCAGAAGGAAGCACTGTATGTGGTGGGATTCCACCAAAACACACCCTGCTTTCTCCGGAAATTTATCTCTGATTAGTCTTGGGGCAGAGCCAGTGTCATGGTGATTCAGTGTGTCATCATCTGCATATGGAAGGCACAGATGTCTATCTTTCCAGGCTTGTGCTTTTCCTGAGTTCCAGGTTCTGACATCCAACCTCTTCCTGGAAGCATCTAATGGGCACATCAAAACCCATAAGTTCAAAATGAAGTAATGACATCTATCCTCAAACTTGCCCCTCTTTCTGTGTTTCTCTCCACCACCATTCACTGTAACACAAACTAGTCTCTCAGTACCTTCTGTTTTATAAAATTTTTGTTTTGATAAACTTTTGGCATTTTATCCCCTTATCTCCATTTCATTGATTTAGAAATTCATATTATCTCATTTGGATTGCCGTAAGAGTTTGCAAATTCTTCTCCTTTTCTTCTGTGGAGCCCATATCTACTTTAAAGAGTAATCAAAATGGAGGCCACAGTTTGAATATTTCCTTAGACCAAATAATCATAGTTATGTAACCCAAACCTAAAACTATCATGATTTCCCCCAAATGCTGACTCTGATTTTAAAGAAACCTTCAGTTCTCCTCATGTCCGCATGACCTTAGAGCTTCCTGTCCAATAAGCTACTAATCAGTAAGCTTATGCAGTGAAAATAAATATATTTCTAGTAACCAATAACAGTAAAAAAAAAAAATGTACACCCTCATTCATGCTTTGTAAACTGAGCTGTAACTGCTGAAGGCTGAACTTAAAACTACTTTCAGGGGCTTCCCTGGTGGCGCAGTGGTTGAGAGTCCTCCTGCCGATGCAGGGGACACGGGTTCGTGCCCAAGTCCGGGAAGATCCCACATGCTGAGGAGCGGCTGGGCCCCTGAGCCATGGCCCCTGAACCGTGGCAGCTGAGCCTGCACATCCGGAGCCTGTGCCGTGGAAAGGGAGAGGCCACAACAGTGAGAGGCCCGCATACCTCAAAACAAACAAACAAACAAACAAAAAATACTTTCTGTTTCAAGTCTCCCTATTTGTGAACAGTTTGTATCTCACTAAATAAAATATTCATATCAGTTAAAGCTCTCTGGATTTTCTTTTGATACTGCCTTCATCTGCACTGACATTAAAATCTTTCTTAATATGAATATAATTATATCACTGCCCTGTTCCCATACTGTATAATTTTAAGGTTAAAATGACATGATATTGACCATAAAGCTTCCCAAGGCCTGTTCCCTGCCTCTCCACTCAATCTTTTCTCCCAGGCTAGTACATGAACTAACTAAATTCACTTCCAAGTTCTCAAACCACTGCTTTCGACCTCTGGCCATTTGCATGTGCTGAGTCCTCTCTGAGGAATGCTAAACCTCCAGTCTCTGCTTCTAGTAATTACTTGGCCCAGGAGACATTACTTCTACTTAAATATCCTTTCCACGATCTTCACAGAAGTCTAGGCATATGATTCACATTTCTCCTTGGCCCACTTCCTACTGGACCACAAATCTTCTTGAGGGCAGAGATGGCTGTCACTTTTGCTTAGTAGCCTACATGCCTAACAGAGTATCTGGTTTAAAACAAATTTTGAGTAATTAATAAATGAGTATCATATGAGAGTAAGATGCCTTTGGTTACATTATCAGTTAGAGAGATACTTCAAGCAAAAGTATCCTCTGCTTCCTTACCAGGAAAGTTTAAAACAGGTAAGGATATATATATATATCCTAAGGAGTAAATAGACAAATATTGTGTATATATATATATATATATATATATATATATATATATATATATAGAATGTAATAGAACATGTATAGGGCAGCCTATAGATAACAGTATGCCATGGAGGCAAGCAGTCAGACATTGGAGTAGGATCCATGAGGGAGACTCAAGGAGCCTGTTTTCTGTTCTAAACTCCATATGTGAACTTAGGGCACCTCACTCTGCATTATGACCTTCACTTTAAAAGAGAGTGGGTTTAGGGCAGTTGACATCCCACATTCTTTCTAGCTCTACAGTTCTAGTTGGCAAAAATTATATAATCTTATCATGGTTTGAATTTCACCTTGATTTACTATATCTCTATAACTTGAGTCTTTGAGTTTACAACATGTCTTAAAATACAATTTCAAGACATGCTGTGATGCTGGGGAACATAGATTTGGGGATTAAAATATCAGTCAGTTCATTGAACCTTTTATTGGGTACTCAGTAGAAGCACCACAGTGTTTTAGGTATGGTGAGCATTGCAAAAAGTAGGATGAAACCCAAGTCCTCAATGACTCTAAAATCTAAGGAAGTAAAACCAAAAACAAGAAAGAGAAGAGAATGTATTCTAGGGCTCTGACCTTGCTCAGTGGCTATAGTAATAGCCTAAAATACACGAGACATCAGGGTTGTTGAGGAAGGCCTGATAGCAAAATCATGAATTTAGTTGGACCTTCAAATCTTTCAAGAGTGGTGACAAGGGAGAATAGTATGTAATCAGGCACAAAGGCAAAAATTGACACTATTGGGTATGTGTAGGGAACTGGAAGGCAAAGGGGAGATGGGATTTGTATCGTGGTGTGGAGTCAGGCCTTACTAGAGGGAGAACTGAGCCCCACAGGGAGACTGGGATGGAAAGAAGAGACTAGACTAGCAGGCAGCTGGGAATTATCAGGGATAGCAAACAACACAACACAGAGACACTCCAGAGTGTGAGGAGATCTGTGTGTGGCAACCAGAATGCTGCCTTAAGAGGAATGGATATAAGTAAGGGACTCCTCAGGGTGGTATCCACAACTTTGTGTGGGTTAATTCAGAGTGGTAACCTCCCTCCTTGGAAACCACAAATCTGGATAAAGCAGACATTTAAATCATATGAATCAGCCTTGCATTTATGATCATGTTTGATGCTTCATCTCTCATTAACTCCCTCATTGCCTTGGGTCTATGTTTATACATCAATAAATAGGAGTTCCACCTCTCTGTCCAGTTGTCTGTTTGTTCTAGAACCAATGCCCCTTAAAATACAAACACTGGCATCTTACCCCTCGTATTCATGAGGGCTTCCTATTCCCAAACCGAAGACCCTCTTTTCCTTCTTGCTTTATTCTGGTAGCTACATCATTGAGAAGACACTCTCCACTCAGTGAGGAATGCCTCCTTCCAGGCAGGGGACTATATGGGTGCATATGTTTTGTTTCCTTGCAGTCCAAATATCTGGGTTCTGGCTGAAAAACTCAAAGCAAATGGAGCACTCATCTGTCTATGGTTATAATGATTTACTCACCCAATAAAACTTAGATTTATCTAAATTAGATTCATTTAAATTTGCTTGTCTGTCATCTCTGTTAGAAAACATGAAGGTTTTCTTACTTGTTGATGAAGGAGGTGAGACTTAATTTACAGCCTGTTTATTCTCCTTCTGTCTCTGTCTCTGCCAGTTCTGTACACACTCCTGACACTCATGGATGTTCTCACAGGGAGATGGTCCAGCCTCAGCTGATGCAGAACTTGGAGGAAGGAATAAGCAGCCTTGGCTTCGGATTAATGAGCTGTTTGACTGGGACATGACGTTGGTTTAACAGCAGTTTTCCTTAAATGTGGCATGATCAAGAATTTGCAGAAGTTTATTCTTAGCTCTTTCTTTTGGCTTCTGCAACATGTTAACAGCTTGTGCATTTTGTAATGCCTTTTTTTCATTGCCATGGCAACCATTAAAACTTAAGGTGTAAATGACTAGAGATCTGGCCAAGCTATTGGTTGCTAGCACGCTGGAAAACAGTGCAAATGAAACCACATCTAGTCGGCGGCAGCTTTTTACATGTGTGCCTCGCCTTAATTAAGCTGACATGTGAGATTACATAGCAAATCAACAATTATTAGGATAAATTATTAGGAAATGATTATCCACATCAGAAAGCGCTGACAATAGCATCCCTTTATACAGTGAATTCCTTAGTTGATTTTAAGGTATATGATTATGTTGACCACAAGCCAATTTACAGGAAATTTTTAGGAGTATTTATGCAAACCCTGAGTAACTAAATCTTAGAGAAGAGTCAAGAGTTTGATTTCAGAGCCAAATTAAGTTGGTAGGCATATATTCTACCTAGATCTCACCACATTTTTATTTTTGCTTCTAAACATTATGGTGATCAGCTCTTTCAAAAATGGTATGGTAAGGCTTCCCTGGTGGCGCAGTGGTTGAGAGTCCACCTGCCGATGCAGGGGACAAGGGTTCATGCCCCGGTCCAGGAAGATCCCACATGTTGCAGAGCGGCTGGGCCTGTGAGTCATGGCCACTGAGCCTGCGCATCCAGAGCCTGTGCTCTGCAACGGGAGAGGCCACAACAGTGAGAGGCCCACATACCGAAAAAAAAAAATAAAAATGGTATGGTAATTAATGAACTATTATCAAACTTACTTTGAGTTGCCAATGCTAAGCAAATCCAGGCATGTATGTCAAGCAAAGCAAAAGACAAACAGACAAGTTAATAAATCCAACAAAACAACAACAACAACAACAAAAATAACAAAACTGACAATCTCAATTATAACCAGGTCAATGGCTACAATACATATAATTTATTTATATTATTTTTATTTTATTTTCCAATTCTACAAGTCTTAATTCCATTCAGCTCTATGCTGGGCACTGTAGGAGGTACTAAGAACTTGTGAGGCAAAGTTCCTATTTTCAGTGAATTTGTCAATCTATTTGAGAATAAGATTTACATGAAGAAAACAAATATAAAACAAAAAACGTTTTTTACACGTTAAAACAAATGCTCCTAGAAATATGCTCTGTGAGTTCAGAAAGTGGAAGAATCACCATGAACTTGATAGTCAGGAAACATTTTATATAAAAGGTGAAATCTGAACTTCGTATTGAAAGATCAGGTGAGATTTGGCTAACCAGACAATAGGATTTGGAGGATGGCATTTCTGAAATATTTTTCAGAAGAAATATTTCTCACTACAGTGAAATCAAAATGGTTTCTTGAAAATATAAGGTAGTGTGAATGCTAGATGAGAAAATGGTTCATCCTCAGTTTAAGGTAACATTTTGTTTAAAATATTGGTATTCCTTAGGAAATATGAGAATATTTCTTCATAGCTCAAATGAAGATGACAGCCTTTCCCTGTCTAATATGATGACGAATTCATGCTGAACACATAACAAAGTTTGATGCACTCTTACCTTAAGGCTATGATATATTTTAGGCAGAAGAAAATATATATTTAAGGAAATAACTGGATGAAATTTACAGGCATCTTAACAGTACCACCCGAATCAGAGAAGTATGTTTCTTAATAAGATTTTTAAGTACCATGTTTCTTCTTATTCTCATCCAATTAAACTACAATGATTAAAATGTGGATTGTGATCTTAGTTGAAATAAGAGACACAAACATCCAATGTCCACCTGTTTAATGAAAATACATCTTGAGAAAGTCCATCTTCAGTGCTGCCTTCTACAAAGGTAGCCTCTAACATTGTCTACTTCCAATCTCCATCACTGGTAGGTGCTTGTTTAATCAAGAATCTTATTCATTACAGGCAACTAAAGTGAGAGCGTTGTGTGAGAGTCTGTCTTGATGTTGAAACTGGGAGGGTTGCCCTGGATTTTATTACCTTTAGTAAAAGTAGGATAGATTTCAGCATTTTATTTGTAGACCCCAAGATTCTCTTACTAGAGCAAAGTAGTTCCTTCCTGCATTGAGGGTCACTGCCTTTGTAGTTGTTCATAACAATAGAGCCTTAATGAACCGTCCCCCCAAATTGGTAGTTATCCATTAAACAATTATAAGAGCTTGAGGAAATGGAAAACCCCACTGTATGATTAAATGAGCAAGAAAAAATTTTTAATTTTCCATTTTCATTCATATTCATTAGATAATTGACCCCAAACAGGCAATAATCTACTTTGCTGTTGGAAACAACAGGACAAGTCATTATGCTCACAGGAATGAACAGACACACACTCACACTCTCCCACCTCTCCCTCTGGCTCTCTCTAACATGATATTCTATCTTAAGAGTACCATTTCTCTTTGTAACTCTTGTATTTATTTCTGTGAAAACACTACTACCATTGTAATTAGAAAAAATGCCATCAGTCACTGGCACCTCAGTGTAAGTATACTATCATTCAAAAGAAGCAGTTTTGTTGGGTAAAAATGCATAAAGATCTGGGGGCACTTTGGAATCTATAGAAGCATAAATGCTGTAAAGTGGGCAAAAACCCTGGTGGTGAGTTAAAGGCAAATGTGTAATTTATTTAGGAGCCTGGAGAACTATATTCTCATCCTGGTTTTAAATGACAGAGCCAATTTAGTCACACTAGTTAATTTTGTTGAGTATCGCTTTCTTTAACTGCCACACAAAACTATTGAACAAGATGACCTCTAATTTCCATTCTAAAATTTTATTTATATAGTTATAATTGCAAATTTGCCAAGGATCTGTCCTTCCCTAGTGGACAATTGCTAATAGATATAGCAGAATAGATTAATGACTAGTCCCATCTAATAATTTTTAAAAATCCTTATAGAGTCAGCCAAATTAAGTAGCCCTACACTATTAATATTGATCTTTCCTCTTTTCATTAGAGCCCTGTCTTAGAATTCTAAAATAATCCCTGAATTTCCACTCACTGCTGTACACCCTTTGTATAATTCCTTCCTCTTGAGGGAGGGAAGAACCTGGGAATATGACAAAATAACTCTCTGCTGGCCAATTACAGAAGGAGGAGAAATCAAAGTGATTACTTCTACTGGCCTGTTTTGAATTGCCTATGCAAGCCATGTAGCAAGGAACCATGGGTGACCTCTAGGAGCTGAGCAGACTCCTCAACCAGCAAACAGCCAGCAAGAAAACAGAGATCTCAATCATACCACTGCAAGGAAATGAATTTTGTAATATCCAGTGAGCTTAGAAGAGGACCACAGGGCTCAGGCAAGAGCCACAGTCCCAGCTGACACCTTGATTTCCACCTGGTGAGACCCTGAGCAGAGCATCCAGTGAGTGATCCACAGAAACAGTGAAATCAAAATTTGTGTTCTTTTCAGCTGCTAAGTGTGTAGTGATTGGTTATACAGGAATAAAAAACTCATACTAGGCCCTTAGACTATCACTTATTTCTGAAGATTGAGTTCACATAAGCAAATGTGAACATCTGATGAGAGAAGATACTGGAAAAATACCCACCAGTACATTTGACAGAGTCAAGAAGAAAAGGATCTATGGACAAAGCAGACTATATGAAAGTGGGTTTCCTTTGGCCCATTATGATCTCATCTAACACTTGGGCATTCAGACCAGCACTCACTTCCCTGCCTATCTAGTTTTTTTATGTGCACATGCTTGTGCATAAGTGTGAGTACATGTTGTATGTTTGTATTTGTTTGGTAATGAACCATATCAGATATTTTAGGACTAGTTGTTAAGCCACTTATAATGGATATAACTATGCAAGTCTGCCATTGGGGAAATTTTCTCCTGACCTCAGCTGGTGATCAGCTTATGTCCTGAAGCATAAGAACTGATAGGCCCTATAATTTTATCCAAACTAATGTAACAGCATCTGCTGTCCTTGGTGCTTGCTATCTGATTAAGTTCCCAAATTAGGGATTGCTTTTGGTAACCTGAATTCTGTCATGGTGATAAAATCTGACAATATCTGCTCTTATTTTTGACTCTCCCATCATGGAGTGTTTCTTCAATAACACATGGACCATCTCAGACCATCACATATTCCTCTGGCACTTTATTAGAATTTGTAATTTTGTAATCCAACTGAAAATGAGATTGCATGCTTTCTAATGTAAGAAAGGAGAGAGGGAGCCCAATTCAGCTTTAAAACTGCAATTGTTTGCCTACCTCCAGGGACACATCTCACAGATTGCCATGAAAATAAATTGGAAGGTCTACAATTCCAAATCACTGCTTACCATGTATTACCTCCCAGATAAAAACAAACACTACCACAACCATCATCACCATCAGGAATATACAAAAACATATCCAAAAACTTTCATCCCTTCATGAGGGAAAATGCATTACAATTAGATTAGACTATAACCATTCAAAAACTGTGTTTGTTTTCTGCTGCTTTAAAAATGATTTATTACTTTTTACTATTTTTTTTCAAGATTATCCTTTCAAGATTTTTCCTTTAGGAAAAGAGCAGTTTGGCTCTCTGTGTCATTACCAAAGGAAAGTGAAAGCCTTCAACTGCGGACGACTGCAATTTCCACCATAACAGTCAACCCAGCAATTAGAACCGTTTGTTACAGTGACAGCAAAGAGAACCATTTTCAAGCAACAAGGCAGAAGAGTAGGAGCTGGAGGAAGCGAGAGCATGTTCATTCGAAGGGGACTAACGCCACACAGCAGCTAATCCTGGAATAGCAGGCAGTTTGGGGAACTGAGGCTACAAGGGCTGAGATATTCACATAAATTCTTGAACTTTAACGAAAGGTCTAATCTTGCCTTCTCTGACTGAGAATGAAATTGGATCAGAAATGTTGGCCTTTAGGGAGGACAAAGGATTTTTATTCAGTCCACTTTCTAAATTAACTTCTTTTAATATTAAAAATGAAAATAAAAAGATGGACATTTCCATTGTTAATTCTGTATTTGAGATAGTATTTCAGGTTCAGAAAACACCTCACAACAGAAACTTTGCCAATGAAGCCATATTTATTTTACAGCAAAGACATTTGAAATATAACTTCAACATCTTAAATCTGTTGCCACTTAGTCATTTCCCCTGATTTTCATATATTTAAATTATGTTTAAAGTTTCATTGATAGCTTGAGAGAAAATGCTATGTTTGATCTCTTTTTTTCCGCTTCCATCATTCTTCTCCTTTCCTTGTTCTTCTTCTCCTTTATTTAAATATAGTCTTCTTACCTTTGGGTTTGGTTCTCTATTCCCGCAATGACAAACTGCATAACTCTGGGACTTGCCAGCTTCTCTTGGATGTTTATTTCTCCCTGTCTCTAATAAAGCAAGAATGTAACTTGCTCACCTCAAAGAAACCATCTGAGAATTAAAGACATAATGTGAAATGTTTGATTTTCTCAGGACCAGGTACTTTTCCCTTCTTTGTTCAAGAGCTATTAGTATATAGGGATTCAGTAAATAGCCAACCACAGAACAGTCTTAGATGTTGAATAGGCATCTTGCTAGATATTTTAGTGGCAGATATTTGAATATATCAACTTCTCTATCCCACAGTGAAAAGAGCCAGGTTAACACACCTAGGAATTCCCCTCTTTTTAAAGAGGAGGTGGTTTGCCGGGAATGTTTCAGCTACTGTTTTCCAGTCTGCCTTTCAAGAAGCAGGTATTGTTAATGCAGAAAATAAAATGTTGGTAGTTTTTCTCTTCTGCTTTGTTTTAGGGAGGATGAGGATTTGTTTTATCCTTTTATTTGTTTTGCAACAGTGCAACTACTGCTTTGGCACCGAGACAGCTTCTGCTGGAGTCAGAGGTGAGGTTACGCTTGACTGAATAAATCTAAGATCAATTTGTTGTCTCATACTTCAATATTAAATGCAGTTTGAAATATAATTGTTAGTCTGTGCACTCTCTGTTTTAAAGGAAGTGTTCCAGCATCTCAGAACAGGGAGTGTGGTTATCGGTGATAAACCAAGACATGTACACTAAACCAAGGCTAACCAGAAATTTCCAGGCTGAGAGAGAGAGAGAGAGCGAGAGAGAGAGAGAGAGAGAGAAGAGAGAGCGTACAAGGGCAAGGAAAACAGAGAAGGGAGAAGGAAAAGGCAAAAAACAGCAGAGCTTGTAGTAGTCAAAACATTGTGTGCCTTGAAAAATAGTCAAATTTGGAAATCTGCAAAAAAATTTGCAAAGAAGATGTATTATTTAAACATTGTTTTTGGCCTTCCCTGGTGGCACAGTGGTTGCGAATCTGCCTGCCGATGTAGGGGATACGGGTTCGTGCCCCGATCCGGGAAGATCCCACATGCTGCGGAGCGGCTGGGCCCGTGAGCCACAGCCGCTAAACCTGCGCGTCCGGAGTCTGTGCTCCGCAACGGGAGAGGCCACAACAGTGAGAGGCCCGCGTACCACAAAAAACAAAAAAAAAACATTGTTTTCATTATTTTTCCTACGTAAAAGGTCTCTCCTTGTACAGCTTCATAACTCCTGCTTTGGAGGAAAGATGTCACTCTGGACAAGTGACTTTCCCCTTTTGGGAGTATTTACATGTTAAAAGGGAGCTTCTGAGAAGACACAGTGCGTGCTGGAGGGGGTGGAGGTGGGCAGGTTGTTCCCAACTAGGTGGGAAGGGCTTTTGAGATACCCTTGGAATCAAGATCTGTAAGGCTTTTCCCCATTATATATTAAATGATATACCTTCATTTTTAAACAGACAAACAAAAAAAAAAATCTCCACTTTTGCCTGCCCCCTCAGACCCTGCTGATCACCGTTCTACTCTCTGTTTCTGTGACATCTGTGAGTTTGCAAACACATTCCTAAATAAACAATGGTGTGAAGAAGAAATAACAAATAAATAGAAAATACCTTGAGATGAATGAAAATGAAAAGAAAACGTACAAGAACTTTTGGGATAAATGTAATGCAGCACAAAGACAGCAACCTATGGCTGGAGATATCTATATTACAAAAGATGATAATAAATCACTAACCTGATAGACATATATGCATGTGTGTGGGTTTATGAAAATTGAAAACTAGTAACACTAAATACAGCAAAATATAAGCAGTGATTATTTTTGGCCGTTTAATAGACATGCTCATTTTCTAACAGCTTTATGTTTTCCCCATTATATGTTAAATGTTATACCTTCATTTAAAAAAAAAAAAAAGAGATCTGTAAGGCTTGATGTTCTGGACTTGCATTCAACAGGACAAAAGAGAAAAAGGAGTGATCACCAAATCCCCGTTTTGAGGCTCCACAAATTGAGATGCACATTGAATCAGGAAGTTGTGTTGTTGATTCCAGGTCTGATGCATTCTGAAGTGGCCTCTCCATCATGCTGGGCTGAGTGACAAGGGCAAACATGTGTGTCATGTCTGACCAGGAGAATAAGACACAGTGTCTTGAACTTACTGGCTGATAAGAAGTGTTTCCCTCCCTGAAAGTCAGCACAGGGTCCTGGAAAGGGCAGGGTTCTATTATCAGACAGGTGAGGGTGTGTGTCCCCACTCCATCATTTACTACTTATGTAATTTTAGGCAATTTACACAAACTCAAGGACCCTTCATTTTCTCATTAGTACAGGGACATGATCATATTTACATAGAAGGATATGGGGAAAATTCAAATAAGGTGATGACCATGATAGTTATCCATTCATGTGTACCTGTTTGTGTCAAACTCAGCAAAAGCTTACATATAACTTTGTATTTAATCTTTGCAGTCTTGAATGATAAGCATTATTACTATTTTGAGGGTAAGGAACCTCAGAGTTTCAATGTAGTTCTCAAGGCCACAGCCATTAAGTGAGAGAAATACATTCAAAGTCAAGTTGGTTTGACTCCAAAGCCTTTCTTCTCCTGTAGAGTCAATGAAATCTGTTTCTCTGTACAATCTGCTTTGCTGACTTGATACATCTTTGGCGACATCCTGCTCTATTTAGGTCCTGTGCCAGTCCATGGGTCACAGCAGAAAATCGGGCTGATGAAGTGAGGCAAGAGAGACTGCTCAAAACAATACCAATATCTGTTCTGTGTTTTGTATTCTTGAATAACACTGACATCCTTTCCTCCATTTGAAACCCATTAAAAATTTGAAGATGACTCTCAGGTTCCCCCAAGACTTCTCTTTTCCTAACTAAACACCTACAATTCCCTGAAGCATTTGTATAAGCATTTGGCTTCTACAATTCTCAAAACCTAGCTATTCTTTAACTATTTCTTTCCTCTATCCACATGAGATAAAACAGTTATACTATTAATAAGAGAAAGAGATAGCATAATCCAGTCTCTTGGGAGAATTTTTAATCAATGCTATTTTTATAAACACTGTTTTAGGTTTATTTTTTTGGAATTTTATTTATTTTATTTATTTTTATACAGCAGGTTCTTATTAGTTATCTATTTTATACAAATTAGTGTATAAATGTCAATCTCAATCTCCCAATTCACCCCCCACCCCCCCCCACTTCCACCCCCCTTGGTGTCCATACATTTGTTCTCTACATCTGTCTCTCTATTTCTGCCTTGCAAACCGGTTTATCTGTACCATTTTTCTAGATTCCACATATATGCATTAATATACGATACTTGTTTTTCTCTTTCTGACTTACTTCACTCTGTATGACAGTCTCTAAGTCCATCCATGTCTCTACAAATGACCCAGTTTCATTTCTTTTTATGGCTGAGTAATAGTCCATTGTATACCTGTACTACTTCTTCTTTATCCATTTGTCTGTCGATGGGCATTTAGGTTGCTTCCATGACCTGGCTATTGTAAATAGTGCTGCAGTGAACATTGGGGTGCATGTGTCTCTTTGAATTATGGTTTTGCTGGGTATATGCCCAGTAGTGGGATTGCTGGGTCATATGGTAATTATATTTTTTGTTTTTTAAGGAACCTCCATACTGTTCTCCATAGTGGCTGTATCAATTTGCATTCCCACCAACAGTGCAAGAGGGTTCCCTTTTCTCCACACCCTCTCCAGCATTTGTTGTTTGTAGATTGTCTGATGATGCCCATTCTAACCAGTGTGAGGTGATACGTCATTGTAGTTTTGATTTGAATTTCTCTAATAGTTAGTGATGTTGAGCAGCTTTTCATGTGCCTCTTGGCCATGCATATGTCTTTGGAGAAATGTCTATTTAGATCTTCAGCCCATTTTTTGATTGGGTTGTTTGCTTTTTTAATATTGAGCTGCATGAGCTGTTTATGTATTTTAGAGATTAATCCTTTGTCTGTTGATTTGTTTGCAAATATTTCTGAGGGTGGTCTTTTCATTTTGTTTATAGTTTCTTTTGCTGTACAAAAGCTTTTGTTTCATTCTGAGGGTGGTCTTTTCATCTTGTTTATAGTTTCTTTTGCTGTACAAAAGCTTTTGTTTCATTAGGTCCCATTTGTTTATTTTTGTTTTTATTTCCATTACTCTTAAAAGTGGTTCAAAAAAGATCTTGCTGTTATTTATGTCAAAGAGTGTTCTTCTTATGATTTCCTCAAAGAGTTTTATTGTGTCTGGTCTTATATTTAGGTCTTTAATACATTTTAAGTTTATTTTTGTGTATGGTGTTAGGAAGTGTTCTAATTTCATTCTTTTATGTATAGCTGACCAGTTTTCCCAGTACCACTTATTGAAGAGACTGTCTTTTCTCCATTGTATCTTTGCCTCCTTTGTCATAGATTAGTTGACCATAGGTGTGTGGGTTTACCTCTGGGCTTTCTATCCTGTTACATTGATCTATATTACTGTTTTTGTGCCAATACTATATTGTCTTCATTACTGTAGCTTTGTATAAACTGTTTTAGGTTTATTTTACTCTTCAATTTTTCTCTTTAAAATTCCTCCAGCAAGGATCTGAAAGCCATGCAAGCCTTCACAGATATCAACCTTCACTGTGACCACCAAGGGAAGAATGGCATTGGTCCTGGGTTTCAGCCATCAGTTTGCCATTGTCTAACTGTCCACCCTCACTGAATAGATTGGAATAAAAAGCCCAGAGAGGCTGAGGGCTTTTCCAAGGTCACTGATTTCATGTAGGAGTATTAGAATTAATGCCTATGCTTCCTGCCCTCCTGTTGAGGGTCATCACTTCTGTGATCCTCATCAGACAATTTCTACAAGTGGGATCCAGCATCAAGAGACCCACTTTCCAACACCACAGGCTGCTCACCTTCTAGTGCAATCACCATCTAATCACTGCAACCATCTCCTCCCATTATGACATACACAAATATGTACTCACATGTACACACACTCACATGCACTCATATACATGCATGGAAACACACATCTCACTCAAGTACACACCCAGATATGCACATATGCATACCTTCACATGCAGACATACGCACACTCATACACAGGGACACACAATTCCTATTGGTCAGTGTAGAACAGATTTTTTCATTCTTGGACCTGAAAAACTCATATTCATCCTTAAAAATCCGATTCTGGGGCATCCTCTTCTATAACCATTCCTCCAGAGATGAACCATTCCCCCTCTGTATTACCCAGGAGGGAGTAATATTATGCACTATCCTCCACTATTTTTGTACTATTTTGTCCACTATTTTATTTTTCTGTTGCATTGTGTAGATTGTAACTGCCTTCTGGAAAGAACCATATTTTGCTTTCTTTTGTATTCCCATAACCTACCAGAGAGCTTGTCATAATAAATGTTTCCTGAACAGAAATAAACTGCTGATACTGTAGTTAAAAGTAGTAGAGAAGGAGGTATCCTAGGGGAGGAAGTAATACATAATACTCTGCTGCTCAAGCATTTTCCCCTCACCTTGCATTGATTACTAACTTTGTACTAGAAATACTATGATTCATTCATTCACTTAAAGAATGTTTCAACCTACTGTGTGATAGACAATGTGCTAAGTGCACTGAAGGTAACAAATCTGGGTGTCAAACACCCTGTCTTCAAAGAAGGTATCATCCAGGTTTGAAACAGCTAGGTGGCATTTTTTGGGGCTCCAAGGATCTCTGGTTCTTTATGTCTCAGTGCAGAAAGAATCCAGTGAGAGGCAAAGTGATAGATAAGAAATTATTTATTAGAATAAGACGCTTGTGAGGCTTACAAGTGGGCAGGCAAGTGAGTGTTGTGCTGCCCGAGTACTTAGTGGGTTACATTTTCATCATCAAAGGAAAAGAGGGGAGGGGGAGAAGACCACCTTCTTCCTCATTCTTTGAGTCTTCCATCATTAACTCCTCCTATGTGTCAGGCAAGGAAGTTTTTGACCCTATATGGCTCATCAGGGACTGTCGTGCTGCTACAGAAAAATTATTTCAGATCTCAGTACAATGAGGGTCTTTCTCTTTGAAATGTCACCTTTCCTTAAGTTGTTTTTTTATGTGTGCAGAGAGCATGCCCTAGGGGTCATTAACTTGTGGACATCGCTGGGCAGAATGTAGGCTTTATTTTTCTACTATTGTTTTATTGTCTTAAGGTATGACTTGTGCTTCCATTGCATGTTTTTTTGCTAAGCAAGTTAGCTTGGTTTTGTTGTTAGGCAAGCCTGTCTGGCTTTGATGCCAAGCAACTTGCTCTGCTTCATGAGTCAAGCAAGCCCACATGGTTTCAGAATTTTTCCATCATTTTCTTGAGTGATCATTAACTTACTGCAGTCTCCCAAAGCCCCCTAAAGTTCCTTCTCTATCTACAGTCCCCTTGTGGAAACTTTGCACTATTGGATCATCCTACTCTATCCCTATCAGTTTGAGTTGGGGGTGTTGTGGTGGGGCAGAAGAGTACAGACATCTATGAACACTGCCATAATGAGAGAGTACCAAGAAAAGTTAAAAAGAAATGCTATGGAAATTCAGAAAAAGCAAGAGTAATTTGAGAAAGCTCTATGCCAGCCTCTGGTCTCTGTACCTGGTGCTTGCCAGCTTCCACTCCTGGTATATGGTCTTTAATTCGGTCTTACAGGACAGATGTCTCCCTAAATCCCAAGCCATAGAGAACCTTTCACTTACACAAGATTAACTTTATCTGTCCATTACCACTGGATCCTGATATATGTAATCCCATTTCAATCCTGAGGCGGTTTTACATTACAGTTTACAGATCAGGTTCAAATAAATTCAAACACTGGCTCGCTTGTAAAATATTCCAAGAAAAACCAATGCCAAAAGAAGGACCAAAATGCCAGAGATTTTGGAAAATCCAAGTAGCTCAACTATTTTTTTTTTAAGTTTTAGATGGATTCAAGATTGATAGCCTGGGAGAAAGAGAGGAGAATTCCATGAAGAAATGAAAATAATGCTTTTGACAGGAAGGAATAGAAAATGTGGATTGAGCCAACCTCTATGAAGGCATAGAGGAAAACAAGATCAAAGAAAAACTTTAGAGGATTCTCCCACCACTTCCCCTCTTGTCTTCAGGGCCTGCAGGGGCAGTGGGGGCTGGGTTTGTTTTGTTTCATTTTGTTTTATATCCACAGAATGAGTACTTTCTCCCATCTTCATTCTCTCCGCAGGACTCCCTACCTCCTTAAATACAAGAGTGGCTGCAGTTTAGACAAAGAAAAGCAGGTTTATATGTGTGTAAGACACATGGGAAAAATGTTCATTTCCTCTCCAAGTTCTTCCACCATTTCCTATCCCTTCACACAGACCCAGGCCAACTTCTATTGCCTGATCTATGGTACCATGGATCATGGACAAAAGCTTGTTATTCAAGTTCAGGAAAGGATGCCCACACAAGAAACAAAGGAGAAGGAGCATGGTATTCTAACAACACTATGAAAGGCAAATGCCTGACAGCAAACCTGCCAGGGAGCAGGATTTGGTAAAAGGAAAAAGAGAACTAAAGAGGGACAGGCCACTATGACAGTATTTATTGTGGAGGATTTGGGGGCAATAAAGAACAACCAAGATAGGAGATCAATCTTCTCTGTACCCTGAAAGTTAACTCCCCTTTCCTCCACCAAACTCTTCTCCCCATAATGTCCCTATGTCTCTTCACATTTTCCAATGATTAGAATTCTTTCTTCAGAGGTATTTATGCTACTGAATCCAGAATGGTGACTCTTGTCTTTTTTATGCATTATTATGACTCTTTATTCTCTCCTTGGTGCCTATGTTTATGTGCACACACACACATTTGCCTTGTGGATTGATAATACAAGATAAAGGGAATACTTATTGTTTTGGGGACTTCAAGCATTTTCATGAAAAACATGTTCATGAAAATCTCACAAAAATCCAACAGCCTGGGCATTGTTATTATTGTCACTGTTTCACAGGTAATGAAATGGTGTCATGGAAGAAAGACAAGTTAATCAATAATAATACACCAGCTAGTAAGTGAAAGAGCTTGAATTCAGTCCTTTAATAGTGTATTTTATTAATAGCATATTTTAGTTGTTCCAACACATCAGTTTGCCTTTGCTATCATTATCTTACCTGGTTTCCATGGCCCTAGTTCAAATCTTTTTTTCTCTATGATGTCTTTTTCTGAACACATAAATCTACACAATTATCTTCCTTGAAGTTTGTTATAATAATAATAATAATAATAATTGAAATTATACATTCTGATAGTGTTTTGCAGTATATAGCATGGTGCTATTGTATACCATGCTTGTTATATTATATATTTGTGCTTATTATATATAAGCACAAATGTTATAAAATCTTACCTTAAAATGCTTATTGAGTGTTTACCATGTACAAGTTATGCTTATAAGGAACTCCCCTTATTTTCCAGCTAATCCAAATAAATGTTTTATTTCACTAATTATATTATAAGCTTTGTAAGGCATATGCATCCTTTATATTTTCTCTTTGTTCCCCTAGTGTCTACCACTTCCTCATCCCTGTAGAGCCTGTACACATAGTATGTGTGCAATTAAATCTAACTACATGATTCATAACAAGTAAAATACAAGTTCATAATTTTATTAGTGTCTTCTGTTGTTGCTGCTTTTGTGATTACTGAGTGCCCATTTCAGGGTGTTTCTATGTCTAAAATGCATAGAAAATACCAAACCTTTCTAACTCCAAGGGTTTGGCAGATCTCATTTTTGCCAGCCTTTAAGGGCAGCTGCAAAAGCCTGTTTTGACACATAAAATTTAGTTCTAGGGTTTTTTTTTTTTTCAGCTGCTAATGTTTCCTGTTGAGCCAAAATATGAACAGCACCCTGCCAGCCATATTGTATTACATTATGAAACTGCAAATTGCATTAACAAGATAATCTAATAACTTTTTCTGAGACAGGAAATATGTGCACCATCATTTTCTAAAGGGCAGGGAGAAAATGGCATCCTTTTGGACATCAGTAGATGTGGAGAAAAGAATTCAGCCCAAGTGAGACTTTGGGCTTCTTTCTGTGACAGACATCACCCTGCCAGTCATTCTGCCAGTCATCCAGCAGCATACAGTATAATCTGGGAGATGTGATTTCTCATCATCATCTTGGTACCTCTCTGTAGCATGAAAATGAAATTACTAATTGCAGGTAAGTATAAAATCTCCCTAGAAGAGCTTTCCTTTGACATAAGATGACAGCTTTAAATTTTTGTACTTAATAAGATGGACCAAGTTTAAGAAAGTTTCTCTTTCTTAGCATGAGAAGTTGTGGACAGTAAGATATCTTCAACTTTATAAAAGAAAAAAAAAGATTATAATCTCTCAAGCAAACTACTCTAGTATTTCTTGTCTTAAAAATATCCAAATGTTCTAAGAAAGCAGGATTCAGCTTCTAACTCTCCCCCCAGAACCTTACTCAAGTCACCAAAGAGATGGTAGAGTGAGAAAAGATATTTATCAATGCTGAATCTGAATCCTGGTGTGTGTCATGTGATGGAACTAAGTCAAAGGAAGGTGGTGAGGCAGACACAAGAGCCATACAAGAGGCATTCCTGATGAGTGGGCTTTACTACTGAAGAGTAGGAGGTAAGGGCTGATGGTCCAGGTAGACAATGGGAGACATGAGTCTGGCCATTGGGTAACCCACCCACCCTGCATGTACTCTTCCACCTTTTCCATGTCCATGTTGATTAATAACATCTGAAACTTAGTGAAGAGCAAGCTATGAGAAAGCCTAGAACTGCAATAATTGGAGACAATTTCAGCCCTGTATTCCAATAGGAGCAGAGGCACCTCACACAAATTTAAAGGCAGTAGGAATATTTTCAAACTTGACCATTCACCATAATGCATTCCAGCACCAGCTAGAACTCTGTATTCCCCTCACACAGATTAGGAAAAAGAAATTTATTTTTGACATAAGGTCAGAAAATAAGCATATTGCAGAGCAGTTAAATGGGTGGGAATAACAATTATGTTAGGAAAGAAGATATATTTATAAATAGCAACTGCTTTGTTCTTTAAAAACAACAGTTGAAAACTGGGATGATAAAATAATAGACTCATGACAAAGGCAGTGGCTGACTTGAAGAAAGAACTAATGCAAGCACATAATCACAGTGCAGATTCTGAAAAAGCACACTGAGCAGTCACGATCAGAATTGAAATGACAGAAAACCAAGTAAATTATGTGGAGAACAGGCTTAAGGACACTCACATTACAGAATAAATGAACATAAAAGTGAAAGGAAGAAAGAAAAAAAGAAAGAAGGGAAAGAAGGAAGGAAGGAAGGAAGGAAGGAAGGAAGGGGAAAGAAATAAAGGAAGAAAGTAAGAAAGAAGAAATGAGAGATGTCAGTGGAGATCATCTTGTGAAAACCTGTGCTCCTAAAGAAGAGAACAAGACCAAAGAAACAAAAAATAATCACAAAGACTGTAGAAGAACTAGTACATTTAACTGACAGAAGACTTGCTCCTGAAGATGGAAGGTCTTCAACATACACAAGTTAAAATGAACTCATATCTAAACAATATGCTAGTGAAATAATGGAATATAAAGAATAAAAATAAAATTCTAATGTATCTTCACAGAACAAAATATCACATATGCACAATTACAGGAAGATTGGTGATAACTCTGAATATAAACCTGTCTCGCATTTTCCCAACGAAGACTTTGAAAAAATGGAACCACCTTGAAAACATAGTACAAGTTCTAATAAAAATAATTAATTTATTAATTTACTTGCCCAGGCATGTTTAAATTCACATGTTATAAAACTGGTAGTTGAGAATTATATTTTTTTCCTACAACTTAGATCATGAAACACTTTTGTTCAAACTCTTAGCATGGACCTTTGGTGTCAATCTCTTCATCATTATCAGAGTCATTTTAAGATCATTTAACCTCCTAGGTTACACCATTAGAGGCTGCAAAGTTTCAACTTGTTGACTTACAGGAGAACGATTGCCTGTGGCTAGGTCTAAAAGTCTTACCAAGCTCAGTCTCTTCCATATAAGTTTGATGAGTTATGGCTGTTTTGAATATGTGTTAAAATACAACCAATAGAAATTGTATATACAGCTACAAGTTTTCATTTTAATAACATTAGGACAGTTTAAAAATCATAAAGATGTATATTGTCAACAATGTAACTATGTGGCCTACACTTTAAAAAAAAACGTTTTCAATGGTTAATTTACAATGCAGCCCAACACTTGCCATCATGAAGTAGTACCCCCAGGAATAATGAAGACAATTCAGTTAAACTCTTTGCCTTCTGGTTCTATTGGATAGTTTTGTGAACCCCTAAAACCCTCACTGATCGAGGTGGTTTCAAGCTAACGTGTCTCTGCAGCCGATTCTGTGTTCCTTGTAAGAGAGATGCTGAAAGGACTAGATAAATCAACTCTCTCTATGCTGAGGCTGGATTCAGATTTCTCTTTTGTATCATGAACAACCAGATTCCAACTGAAGAAAGAGTTAGAGTTCTCAAATTCTATATCTAGCCAAGAAGAAGTGATCCACATGTGAAGACCAAAAGACCACATCAGTCATAAAAGAACTTGAGAAAAGTGGGCTTCCCTGGTGGCGCAGGGGACACGGGTTCGTGCCCTGGTCCAGGAAGATCCCATATGCCGCGGAGCGGCTGCGCCCGTGAGCCATGGCCACTGAGCCTGCGCTCCTCGATGGGAGGGGCCACAGCAGTGAGAGGCCCGCGTACTGCAAAAAAAAAAAAAGAACTTGAGAAAAGTAACACCTATGTACACTTTCTCTTTTTTTGGAGTATATATATATACTTTCTAAAACAAACTTATTAGAAGGCATATACTTTTTTTATAAATTCAGATTATAAATGGTATATTTTTTTGGAAATATACTTCATATAAGAATAAAATAATTTAATTATAATAGACTTTAATCAAAAACAGAAGCTCAAACTTGGAGGAAGAAACTGCAGACATTTACCTTTCTTAATTTATTCATAAAAGCTAATATGGTAAAGAACTTAAAAACTGAGTTTAATTAATTTCAATACTTCCTAATTCTGTGAGTCTGTGTTGATTACTACCATCTCTCTGAGTGGGTCTTCTCATGTATAGCACTGGATAATTCCTGAATCTGCCTCATGTGGTTGTCATGAAGATGATACACATTCACACATGTGAAGTACTGACAACATGGTCAGGTCACAGGAAGTCATTAATAAAATGTCACTGTGATTATTGTTACCACTGAACATACTAGGAAATCAACAGATGGTATTCCATTCTCAAAGATTATAATTTAAGGGGACGAGGGGAAGATGGCAGAAGAGTAAGATGCGGAGATCACCTTCCTCCCCACATATACACCAGAAATACATCTACACGTGGAACAACTCCTACAGAACACCTACTGAATGCTGGCAGAAGACCTCAGACCTCCCAAAAGGCAAGAAACTCCCCACGTACCTGGGTAGGGCAAAAGAAAAAAAGAAAAAACAGAGACAAAAGAATAGGGACGGGACCTGCAACAGTAGGAGGGAGCTGTGCAGGAGGAAAGGTTTCCACACACTAGGAACCCCTTCGCAGGCGGAGACTGTGGGTGGCGGAGGGGGGAAGCTTCGGAGCCGCGGAGGAGAGCGCAGCAACAGGGGTGCGGAGGGCAAAGCGGGGAGATTCCCGCACAGAGGATTGGTACTGACCGGCACTCACCAGCCCGAGAGGATTGTCTGCTCACGCGCCGGTGCGGGCGGGGCTGCGAGCTGAGGCTCGGGCTTTGGTCGGAGCGCAGAGAGAGGACTGGGGTTGGTGGCGTGAACACAGCCAGAAGGAGTTAGTGCACCATGGCTAGCCGGGAGGGAGTCCAGGAAAAGGTCTGGAGCTGCCGAAGAGGCAAGAGACTTTTTCTTCCATCTTTGTTTCCTGGTGCGCGAGGAGAGGGGATTAAGAGTGCTGCTTAAAGGAGCTCCAGAGACAGACACGAGCCACCGCTAAAAACGTGGACCCCAGAGACGGGCAGGAGATGCTAAGGCTGCTGCTGCCGCTACCAAGAAACTTGTGTGAGAGCACAGGTCACTGTCCACACCCCGCTTCCGGGAAGCCTGTGTAGCTCGCCACTGCCAGGGTCCCGGGATCCAGGGACAACATCCCCGGGAGAACGCATGGCGAGCCTCAGGCTAGTGCAACATCACGCTGGACTCTGCCGCCGCAGGCTAGCCCCGCACTCTGTGCCCCTCCCTCCCCACGGCCTGAGTGAGCCAGAGCCCCCAAATCAGCGGCTTATTTAACCCCGTCCTGTCTGAGCGAAAAACAGACGCCCTCCGGTGACCTACATGCAGAGGCGGGGCGAAATCCAAAGCTGAGCCCCTGGGAGCTGTGAGAACAAAGAAGTGAAAGGGAAATCTCTCCCAGCAGCCTCAGAAGCAGCGGATTAAAGCTCCACAATCAACTTGATGTACCCTGCATCTGTGGAATATATGAATAGACAACGAATCATCCCAAATTGAGGAGGTGGACTTTGAGAGAAAGCTTTATGATTTTTTTTTCCCTTTTCCTCTTTTTGTGAGTGTGTATGTGTATGCTTCTGTATGAGATTTTGTCTGTATAGCTTTGTTTCCACCATTTGTCCTAAGGTTCTATCCATCCGCTTTTTTTTTTAAAATATTTTTCTTAATAATTATTTTTTAATTTAATAACTTTATTATATTTTATTTTACTTTATCTTCTTTCTTTCTTTCTTTTTTCCTTCCTTCCCTCCTTCCCTCCTTCCTTCCTTTCTTCCTTCCTCCCACCATCCCTCCATCCCTCCCTCTCTCCTTTCTTTCTTTCTTTCCTTCTTTTATTGTTTCTTTCCTTCTTGCTTCCTTCCTTCCTTCCTTCCATCCTTTTTTTCTTTCTCTCTTTCTTCCTACTTCTACTAATTCTTTCTCTCTACTTTTTCTCCCTTTTATTCTGAGCCATGTGGATGAAAGGCTATTGGTGCTGCAGCCAGGAGTCAGTGCTGTGCCTCTGAGGTGGGAGAGCCAACTTCAGGACACTGATCAACAAGAGACCTCCCAGCTCCACATAATATCAAACGGTGAAAATCTCCCAGAGATCTCCATCTCAACACAAACACCCAGCTTCACTCAATGACCAGCAAGCTACAGTGCTGGACACCCTATGCCAAACAACTAGCAAAACAGGAACACAACCCCACCCATTAGCAAAGAAGCTGCCTAAAATCATAACAAGTCCACAGACACCGAAAAACACCACCAAACGTGGACCTGCCCACCAGAGAGACAAGATCCAGCCTCATCCACCAGAACACAGGCACTACTACCCTCCACCAGGAAGCCTACACAACACACTGAACCAACCTTAGCCACTGGGGACAGAGGCCAAAAACAATTTAGAACTATGAACCTGCAGCCTGCAAAAAGGAGACGCCAAACACAGTAAGATAAGCAAAATGAGAAGACAGAAAAACACACAACAGATAAAGGAGCAAGATAAAAACCCAGCAGACCAAACAAATAAAGAGGAAATAGGCAATCTACCTGAAAAAAAATTCAGAATAATGATAGTAAAGATGATCCAAAATCTTGGAAATAGAATAGACAAAATGCAAGAAACATTTAACAAGGACCTAGAAGAACTAAAGAGGAAACAAACAATGATGAACAACACAATAAATGAAATGAATAATACTCTAGATGGGGTCAATAGCAGAATAACTGAGGAAGAAGAACAGATACGTGACCGGGAAGATAAAATAGTGGAAATAACTACTGCAGAGCAGAATAAAGAAAAAAGAATGAAAAGAACTGAGCACAGTCTCAGAGACCTCTGGGACAACATTAAATGCACCAACATTCGAATTATAGTGGTTCCAGAAGAAGAAGAGAAAAAGAAAGGGACTGAGAAAATATTTGAAGAGATTATAGTTGAAAACTCCTCTAATATGGGAAAGGAAATACTTAATCAAGTCCAGGAAGCACAGAGAGTACCATACAGGATAAATCCAAGGAGAAATACACCAAGACACACATTAATCAAACTGTCAAAAATTAAAAACAAAGAAAGCATATTAAAAGCAGCAAGGGGAAAACAACAAATAACACACAAGGGAATCCCCATAAGGTCAACAGCTGATCTTTCAGCAGAAACTCTGCAAGCCAGAAGGGAGTGGCAGGACATATTTAAAGTGATGAAGGAGAAAAATCTGCAATGAAGATTACTCTACCCATCAAGGATCTCATTCAGATTTGATGGAGAAATTAAAACCTTTACAGACAAGCAAAAGCTGAGAGAGTTCAGTACCACAAAACCAGCTTTACAACAAATGCTAAAGGAACTTCTCTAGGCAGGAAACACAAGAGAAGGAAAATACCTACAATAACGAACCCAAAACAATTTAGAAAATGGGAATAGGAACATACATATCGATAATTACCTTAAATGTAAATGGACTAAATGCTCCCACCAAAAGACACAGATTGGCTGAATGGATACAAAAACAAGACCCATATATATGCTGTCTCCAAGAGACCCACTTCAGACCTAGAGACACATACAGACTGAATGTAAGGGGATGGAAAAAGATATTCCACGCAAATGGAAACCAAAAGAAAGCTGGAGTAGCAATTCTCATATCAGACAAAATAGTCTTTAAAATAAAGACTATTAGAAGAGACAAAGAAGGACACTACATAAGGATCAATGGATTATTCAAGAAGAAGATATAACAATTGTAAATATTTATGCACCCAACATAGGAGAACCTCAATACATAAGGCAAATACTAACAGCCATAAAAGGGGAAATCGACAGTAACACATTCATAGTAGGGGACTTTAACACCCCACTTTCACCAATGGAGAGATCATCCAAAATGAAAATAAATAAGGAAACACAAGCTAAATGATACATTAAGCAAGATGAACTTAATTGATATTTATAGGGCATTCCATCCAAAAACAACAGAATACACATTTTTCTCAAGTGCTCATGGAACATTCTGCAGGAAAGATCATATCTTGGGTCACAAATAAAGCCATGGTAAATTTAAGAAAATTGAAATTGTATCAAGTATCTTTTCTGACCACAATGCTATGAGACTAGATATCAATTACAGGAAAAGATCTGTAAAAAATACAAACACATGGAGGCTAAACAATACACTACTTAATAATGAAGTGATCACTGAAGAAATCAAAGAGGAAATCAAAAAAAAAAATACCTAGAAACAAATGACAATGGAGACACATCGACCCAAAACCTGTGGGATGCAGCAAAAGCAGTTCTAAGAGGGAAGTTTATAGCAATACAAGCCTACCTTAAGAAATGGGAAACATCTCGAATAAATAACCTAACCTTCCACCTAAAGCAATTAGAGAGAGAAGAACAAAAAAAAAACCCCAAAGTTATCAGAAGGAAAGAAATCATAAAAGTCAGATCAGAAATAAATGAAAAAGAAATGAAGGAAATGATAGCAGAGATCAATAAAACTAAAAGCTGGTTCTTTGAGAAGATAAACCATTACCCAGACTCATCAAGAAAAAAAGGGAGAAGACTCAAATCAATAGAATTAGAAATGAAAAAGGAGAGGTAACAACTGACACTGCAGAAACACAAAAGATCATGAGAGATTACTACAAGCAACTCTATGCCAATAAAATGGACAACCTGGAAGAAATGGACACATTCTTAGAAATGCCCAACCTACCAATACTGAATCAGGAAGAAATAGAAAATATGAACAGACCAAATACAAGCACTGAAGTTCAAACAGTGATTAAAAATCTTCCAACAAACAAAAGCCCAGGACCAGATGGCTTCACAGGCAAATTCTATCAAACATTTAGAGAAGAGCTAATACCTATCCTTCTCAAACTCTTTCAAAATATAGCAGAGGGAGGAACACTCCCAAATTCATTCTACGAGGCCACCATCACCTTGATACCAAAACCAGACAAGGATGTCACAAAGAGAGAAAACTACAGGCCAATATCACTGATGAACATAGATGCAAAAATCCTCAACAAAATACTAGCAAACAGAATCCAACAGCACATTAAAAGGATCATACACCATGATCAAGTGGTGTTTATTCCAGGAAGGAAGGATTCTTCAATATATGCAAATCAATCAATGTGATAAACCATATTAACAAACTGAAGGAGAAAAAACATATGATCATCTCAATAGATGCAGAGAAAGCTTTCGACAAAATTCAACACCGATTTATGATAAAAACTCTGCAGAAAGTAGGCATAGAGGGAACTTTCCTTAACATAATAAAGGCCATATATGACAAACCCACAGCCAACATCATCCTCAATGGTAAAAAACTGAAACCATTTCCACTAAGATCAGGAACAAGACAAGGTTGCCCACTCTCACCACTCTTATTTAACATATTTTTGGAAGTTTTAGCGACAGCAATCAGAGAAGAATAGGAAATAAAAGGAATCCAAATAGGAAAGGAAGAAGTAAAGCTGTCACTGTTTGCAGATGACATCATATTATACATAGAGAATCCTAAAGATGCTACCAGAAAACTACTAGAGCTAATCAATTAATTTGGTAAAGTTGCAGGATACAAAATTAATGCACAGAAATCTCTCGCATTCCTATATACTAATGATGAAAAATCAGAAAGTGAAATCAAGAAAACACTCTCATTTACCATTGCAACAAAAAGAATAAAATATCTAGGAATAAACCTACCTAAGGAGACGACCTGTATGCAGAAAATTATAAGACACTGAGGAAATTAAAGATGATACAAATACATGAAGAGATATACCATGTTCTTGGATTGGAAGAATCAACATTGTGAAAATGCCTCTACTACCCAAAGCAATCTACAGATTCAGTGCAATCCCTATCAAACTACCACTGGCATTTTTCATAGAAGTAGAACAAAAAAATTCACAATTTGTATGGAAACACAAAAGACCCCGAATAGCCAAAGCAATCTTGAGAACAAAAAATGGAGCTGGAGGAATCAGGCTCCCTGACTTCAAACATTACTACAAAGCTACAGCAATCAAGTCGGTATGGTACTGGCACAAAAACAGAAAGATAGATCAATGGAACAGGATAGAAAGCCCAGAGATAAACCCAGGCACATACGGTCACCTTATCTTTGATAAAGGAGGCAGGAATGTACAGTGGAGAAAGGACAGCCTCTTCAATAAGTGGTGCTGGGAAAACTGGACAGGTACATGTAAAAGTATGAGATTAGATCACTCCCTAACACCATACACAAATATAAGCTGAAACTGGATTAAAGACCTAAATGTAAGGCCAGAAACTATCAAACTCTTAGAGGAAAACATAGGCAGAACACTCTATGACATAAATCACAGCAAGGTCCTTTTTGACGCATCTCCTAGAGAAATGGAAATAAAAATAAATAAATGGGACCTGATGCAACTTAAAAGCTTTTGCACATCAAAGGAAACCATAAACAAGACCAAAAGACAACCCTCAGAATGGGAGAAAATATTTGCAAATGAAGCAACCAACAAAGGATTAATTTCCAAAATTTACAAGCAGCTCATGCAGTTCAATAACAAAAAAACAAACAACCGAATCCAAAAATGGGCAGAAGACCTAAATAGCCATTTCTCCAAAGAAGATATACAGACTGCCAACAAACACATGAAAGAATGCTCAACATCATTAATCATTGGAGAAATGAAAATCAAAACTACAGTGAGATATCATCTCACACCGTCAGGATGGCCATCATCAAAAAATCTAGAAACAATAAATGCTGGAGAGGGTGTGAAGAAAAGGGAACACTTCTGCACTGCTGGTGAGAATGTGAATTGGTACAGCCACTATGGAGAACATTATGGAGGTTCCTTAAAAAACTACAGAGAACTACCATATGACCCAGCAATCCCACTACTGGGCATATACCCTGAGAAAACCGTAATTCAAAAAGAGTCACGTACCAATATGTTCATTTCAGCTCTATTTACAATAGCCTGGAAATGGAAGCAACCTAAGTGCCCACCATGGGATGAATGGCTAAAGAAGATGTGGCACATATATACAATGGTATATTACTCAGCCATAAAAAGAAACGAAATTGAGCTATTTGTAATGAGGTGGATAGACCTAGAGTCTGTCATACAGAGTGAAGTAAGTCAGAAAGAGAAAGACAAATACCATATGCTAACACATATATATGGAATTTAAGAAAAAAAGAAATGTCATGAAGAACCTAGTGGTAAGACAGGAATAAAGACACAGACCTCCTAGAGAACGGACTTGAGGATATGGGGAGGGGGAAGGGTGAGCTGTGACAAAGTGAGAGAGAGGCATGGACATATATACACTAACAAACCTAAGACAGATAGCTAGTGGGAAGCAGCCACATAGGACAGGGAGATCAGCTTGGTGCTTTGTGACTGCCTGGAGGGATGGGATAGGGAGGGTGGGAGGGAGGGAGACGCAAGAGGGAAGAGATATGGGAACATATGTATATGTATAACTGATTCACTTTGTTATAAAGCAGAAACTAACAAACCATTGTAAAGAAATTATACCCCAATAAAGATGTTAAAAAAAAAAGATTATAATTTTAAAAATATTGGCTTGGCAGTAGGATTTGGTGTAATTTTTATTTTAAATATTTTTTCTCATCTATATTTTGGTTCATTTCTTTCTGAAATGATTACCTATTTCTTGGACAATTTTAACTATATAATAATTAAAATAAATGACTACAACTATGAAATTCATTTTAAAAATAAATTCAAATTTGTCATAATTCAGTTTGTAATAGAACAGTAAATCAATAGTCTTCATCCCAAGAATTGTGTGTGGCAAAATCGCATAAATGTCCTGAGTTCTAGATTATTGCATGTCAAGAAATTAGAAAAAAAATCCTTCTCCCCATCAACAAGCATATTACATAAAATAAAAGTTAATTAATAAATTATGCAGCTCTCCATTGATTGAAATGTTATAGATTTTATATTTGTTATTTGCCCACTACTCTTTTATTGTAATTTAATTGTAGTGAGGTGGTTTTACTTGGTATGTGGTACCTCTATGGAAACAGCATATCTCCATAGGGCAGTAGTGCTAGTTACCACAGAATGCAGGGCACACCTTGCTGCTGCTTTTTTTGATATTCAGTCAGGATGTGGGCATGAGCATGGTAATGTAACTGCCTGCAATAGTAGCATACATTGAGTCTATCCTTCAAATTCTTCATGGAAACATGGTGGAAATTAAATATGTTGTTAGAAAACTTTATTATGTCTTCTGTGCAGGTGGAGATAGCAAGACTTGAGAGACCAAGAGTAAATACCAAAATTAGCTGGAATACTTCAGTGTTCACATCAATCAACAGGGTGAATGCTAGGGGTAAAAATAAAAGAGAGTCTTAACAAAACTTTATATGTTTAATAAAGGTGCCAAAATTTGAAGGTCACATATTAGCGTATCTCCAAGTGTATGAGTAGAATTCTAAGCCTCAAATGAACCTGAATATTATATGTTAAACATCCTAATTAGATCAAAACTGCCTTATAGAATTTGTTTCTCTGTTCTCTACTGAAGAAGCATTTGATAAAGAGTAGCTTTTCTTGATGGTGATGAAAATGACTGTGAAATGTCAAAAGGTATGATGTCACTGTGCCTCTTCTTCACACCATGGTCCTTGCTAGTGGGAAGGAGAGAGTATGAGCAGATATGACACAGGAATGACCTTGGAGAAAACCTAAAATAACCTTAAAGATCTGTAAAGCTGCATTTTGATAAAGTCAGTGGGTAGAGTAATAATGCTATATTTCCAAGCACACTTAAGAGTCAAAATGAATAGATTGAAAGGCAGAGATTCTCCTCCCAGCTGTGTAGGGATCATCAGACCATTATGTTTATCCTCTGCAAAATGGTTTGTGTTGAAATTATTTTTTTAAGGGCATCATTTCTCTTAGAAAAAAAATCACTAATTTCCCAGTTGAATATCCCATAAGATATTGAAAGGCGTTAGTGAATACAGAGTGAGTATTTTAATTTAAAAAACATGAGCATTCCCCGTTGTTCAATAATAATAGGGATGAATAACATCTACTTTAGGTTTTCAGATGTAATTTATGGTGATAAGACTTTAAGACAGAGGATGGATAAGCTGATGGATGATATACATATAGTTGAAACACAGGTA